>NC_087070.1:51744659-51794759 GCF_963678635.1 Symsagittifera roscoffensis | reverse complement strand
CCTGAGCCTTGAGGTTCGGTTCGATTAGCTCCTCTTCATCCAAAATGATTGGGATTTTTCTATTCTCCGGGGCATATACCAAATCGCTCCTCTTCTATCAATCTAGGGTTAGCTCTACATCCGGGAGAGTAATCGCCTTGTCTAAACAAGATAACTTCTGGTTAACAACATTGTTCCAATTTAGATTTTTCGATGATGGTTTTTTCGTTAAATTTCGCAGAGCCGTATTCGCTTCTCTTCCATGATAAGCCTCAAAAGGCGTTAGCTTAGTCTTAGAATGTGGCACAAAACGTAACGCGCTGAGCGCACGGGATATCATTACTCCAAACTTACATTTTTTATTTTCCTGGAGATAAGTTAGCACGTAATTTTTTACCGACCCAATTGTTCGTTCGACCACTCCCGTCGCGCGATGGTCCTTAACCGGAGATTTAATGAGTTCAATGCCTTCGTAATTAGAAAAAACTTTGAATTTCATTCGCGAAAAACCCAGTTGCCTGATCCATATGCAATTTCCTTGGGTGTTCATGAGTATTTACGTACTTCCTTAGGAACTTCAATACATTTTTAGACTTGTTACTTGAACAGACATAAGCCGACGGCCAATGCGAAAAAGTGTCTACTGCTACAAGTACATACTTCTTCCGACCCCTTACGTAATTGACCGGGCCCCAGAATTCTAATTGGACCAAATCATCCGGTTCCTTAGGCACATAAGTTTCCCCCATGTCACTTTTTGGAAAATCTGGTTTAAGGTTTTTACCTGCTTCTAGATTATGCAGTACTTTGCTGTAGCGGCGATGTTCCTGTGCATTGGTGGTATCCATACATCCTTTGCGGCTGCAAACATTTTGTCGCGCCCATGGTGGTTAAAATGTAAACGATTGAGTACTGCTGACGATATATCCTTCGGTATGGCCAACCGGCCATCCATCCACAGGCAATTTTTACGTACGGCAAAGTCATTGCAGTGTTGAGCGTATTATTGCCCCAGTCTTTTTATGATGTCCTTGGCTCGTGAGTTCTTGTCTCTGATTGCATCTCTGATTGTTTTCATTATCGGGTCTTTTTCCAGATTTGCTTCTACCAATTTCAAACTCAGGATCTCCGGATAATCTATTTTTCTAACGATTTTACTGTCTGATGGTACTATTAAGTAAATCCATTTATCATTCTGTACAAGTGGGTAGGATAATCCGGGAAACTAGTGGGGAAATGAGGTAATTGTATTTAACTTTTTAGAATTTGTCTGTTTTTGAGCAACTTTTTCAGGTGGTATTAATTCAATATCGGAATCAGAACTGACACTGGGTGGTTGGTTTAACCGATTGAGAACACCAGGTTGACATCTCCAGAGTTGGTTGATGTGTTAACAATGGCGGAACTTGGTGGGTCATTTTTTTCAGATGAAATTATCATATTTTTATTACACAATTTACTCATATTTGAAATTTCGCAACTTGAATTTACGTATTGAGAACAACGTCTGATTTTCTTTCGTAGGGCATTTGCATATTTCCGCCGGTATGCAAATATCTTGATTCTGATTGGTTAACCGCCGGTTGCATGTAAACACGCCCTCTATTGAGCGTTTGCGCTCACGGTGAATATTTGCATATTCATCTTTTGTTTTATTCCCATTGGATGCAACTGTTTTCGTTATAGCGAAACATGACTGATCGCCCTCTACCGTCGGTTTTGGCCTAATTTTATTCACTTTCTGACCTTTATACTTCATTTGATCCTTAGGATTCAATGCTGCGTTTATCATTTTTGTTTTCGCTACTGTAAAACTTTCATCATAATGACTTGTCTCGGGTGCCTCTGCGGACGGAAACCGAGACAAATATCCTGCCATTCCCATTTTTGACCCCTGTCTATGTTCAACTTTAAAGTCGTACGGCACTAATTGATCGTTCCGTCGAGTTAATCTGCTGAAAAACTTTTTATTTCCTTTTGTTGAAGAGTTTAACAATGTAAGTAGTGCCTTGTGATCCAATATAACTGTGAAATAACGGTCATATATATAATTTCGAAAATGTTACATGGCCCACACTACCGCGAGCAATTCTAATTCATTGTTAGAATACTTTTTCTCAGCCGGATTAAGGTATCTGGACGCAAACTAAATCGGGTACCAACCGGAGGCGCAATACTGTTCTAACACGGCCCCTTGGCCATCATGGCTAGCATCACATATAATTCTTGTTTCACAGTGAATGTCGAATTGTCTTAGTTCGACAGTGTTTTTCACGAGCGACTTTAATTGTTGAAACGCATTTTCGCAAGCGGGCGTCCAGACAAAATTGTTATTCTGACTTAGTAATGGTCTGAATGGTGCGCTTACTTCCGCGAGTTTTGGCAAAAACTTGTGTAAACTGTGCATTGAACCCATTAATGATTTCAGTTGCTTTCTGGATTTTGGGGTTTTCAGATCCTCTATCGCTTGTGTTTTTCTTACTAAGGGCGCGATGCCGTTTTCCCCAATTCGATATCCGAGCCACTCGCACTCGGTTTTCGCAAATTCATTTTTTCGTAATTTCAACGCGACATTAGAAACGTCCAATTTTTTCAATATTTTTTCCACTAACGCAATGGGCTCAATCTTAGTTCCTTTAGAAGCAATTAAAATATTATCGATGGACGCGTTAGCCTGAGGGAATTCCTTAACTAAATTATCAATGACTTTTTGGAATTCCGCCGGCATCGACGTAAGCCCTTAAAATCCGTTTTTAAAACGATAAGTTCCCGTGGACTTCCCGCCGACTAGTGAAAAATTGCATTGCTTGCTTGTCTTTTGTTCTAATGAAACTTGTCCGTACGCATATTTGAAACCCAACGTTGTAAAATATACATTCCCCGCTTTCCTTTCAGCAATTATCTGACTTATTCCGTCTACTAGTTCGTCAATATTCGGCATTTGGTACTTATTCTTGTGTACCTGCATGTTCAGTTCTCTTGATTCCAGTGCTAATTTGATACTTCCGTCTTTTTTCACTGTGATTACTATAGGAGAGACGAAATTCTTATCCGAGCACTCTTGTATTTTACGATATGACCTTCGTTTACCAGCCGATGAATTTCTTTATCTACTTTGTCTTGTAAACTGATAAGCACCCTGCGCCCCTTTTTCTGTATCGGCTTCAAGCTTTCGAAAATTTCAGCTCTGACTTTAGCGTTCCGGATCTTTCCTTGTAACATTCGCCCGGAAGCTACATATCGATGGAGAACAAAACTAAGTCCTAAGACGACTGGCTAACGTCTAAACAGAGCTTTGCATGCTTTTCACCGTCTCTACCAAGCCAGTACTTTCGGTGGTCTTTCTAACATCGGGTCGACAAAAACGTTACTGCTTTCGGCTTCGGTCAAAACACTCAAATTAACTTAATTACATGCAGAAATAGTGAGCTCATGGCTGGGTCTCAGTATTCCCAGACCACGAGGTCACTCCTAAAAACAGGGCTACTACTACTTATTGAATTATTATTGTTTTTGTTCAGTAGATAAAAATCATCATCTCCATCGAAGATAGATCAACACTTTTCCCCCAACTCCTAGCTTCTCATCTTAGCAGAATGAATTCAGATGTTAATTAAATTCAAATCAGGACATAACAGGGAAGCTTAAAGTTCATATAAGATGATAAAATTTCAGTCCCGAAACCCCTCCTGATTCTCGAATCCACTGAATCAAGCACGTTAAGCTTGATTTCTCTGTAACCCGGAAGGCTGGTTTCCACCCCTCACTGTTGTTAGCAACTGCCTTGCAACTATTGTAGCGACACAATAGTTCCAACTTGGAGCGGTCTCTGCTGCTTCTGCTTTTCTCTGATTCTGATTCTCAATTTTCTCGTTGTTGTCGTCGTCGCAACTATCGTTGTTGTGTTTTGTTTCGGTTTTTTCTCTAAAATGGCCGTTTTTGACGTTTCTTAGAATTGTTACGTCATCAATTCGAATTTTTAAAATTTAGGAATTCCCAAATCCTTCGGCCTTCCCAATTTGTCCAATCGTTCGAACAACACTCTTATTCCTTCAAAATCGCCAATTCGGAAGGTTCACTGCTAAAATTTCGAATATGCTGAATCTGCATTTTGATCCATTCTGGTCGAATGTCACATACTCGCCGGACAGTCCGGTCAAAGTCCTCATTGAATCTCGCAATGTTCGTAAAATAGGTACAGTGTCATCGAACAGAATTTACAAAATGCACGAAATTACTTTTATCCACGTCACATCGACTCACTGCAGAATATAAATGGCATCATACTACATCACTATAGCCTTCAAATTCTTTCATTAATCTGCACATTGAGGATATGACCTAAGATAAAAACATATTTTCCGACTTCCAATGTCAATGTCCTGATTAAAAACTTTTTCTCTTAGATTTAAAAGGTGTTGGCTTGCAGGACAGTCCTGCCAACCAACAAGCTAAAATTATCCTACTCTGCTTCTTCCCTTCGGAAATCTCGTTTGTTATTGTCCTGAATATTAAAACTAAGAAACTCTGTGTTTAGAAAGAACAATGAAACAATCTCCCTCTTCGAGAGATTACCCAAGCCTTTCATGTCACCACAAAGTGATCAGTTCTCCTAGCTGATTAAAAACAATCATGCAGGCTGGAATATTTAAATATACTCTTTCACTCAAGCCTTTCTAAATAAATAGTAAGTAAGTGTCTCTAAAGCCACTTAACTAAAATCAAAATGCATATTTATAAATGCAACAACTTCAAAACTCAACTAAATGTTTCAGTTTTCCATTACAACTTGGTTGCTTAGTTTCTCACTTGAGTTTTTTCACACACATAAAACAATTCTGAGTTTTAACTTTTTCTTCATCACTCCTTTGTTTTTTTGTCTTTTTTCGTCGTTTAGAAGTTCTAAAACTTCTAAATTCTTCTAAATTCGTTTCTTTTTGCATCTCGTTTTTCGGCCATTCGTCAATGTTCCATTTCCTCCTCCTGTGACACTGACTCTGCACTCTCAGTTTCTGTATCCTGCAGCACGTCATTAGCTATCCTGACGCTGTTGGAAGCCGTCCTCCAACACTTGTGCTCTTCTACCCTCTGTTTGCAACAAGATAGGGGATCCACGTTAGATTCTCTGTTCCTGCAGAAGCTGTTGTGGCAATCGAAGAAGCAATCGCGTATGTCTTCACTCAGGAAAGGGTTGTACGCTATCCATATGATTCCGGATACGTAGCTATACGATTTCTTCTTGATCGGTCCACAGTATTCACTGGACTTCGGCAGTGCCCCCATAGATTTTTTAGTGAGTCTCAGCTCCCTGTTTGAGAATCTCCTGATTTCGTCTATCTTTCTCATGGGTTCTAACTCCTCGGGTTCTTTCATGTTCACCCTCATCGGTTTGCTTTGCTGCATATCTAGCAGTGCTAGCAAAAGTAAGGCTTTCGCTCGCTCATCGCCTTCCCTCAGCATCTTAACACAAGTGTTCAATGCAGGTACTGAAATCTGCTCTATCAAGAATCGAATGAAACAGAGAGCGTCTCTCCGCTTCGCACACGCTACTGCTGCTCCCTTTTGGACTATCAGATCCCTCAGGTTCGTCATAAGGAAAACCTTCTCTGCTTTTGACCTCTTCCTTTCTTCTGAATCATACTCTTCGCGAGTTAGTCCCATCATGCACCAGGCAAATCTCAGTTGTAACTCTGTTCTTACGTAAGGTACTGCCACGAGAGCGTGTATTCTTGGCGTAGTCCTCATCTCTTCTTCGAAGTACCTTAATACCACTGCTTTCCATGGAAGGCTCACCAACTGCTCCATCGTTTCTGCCTGTATCTCAGACGATGCTAAAGTCCCGTACGCCTTCTGCTTGAGGGTGGTGCCTTGCAACATTGTCTCCAGATAACCATCCATGGCACCCTTGTCTTCCAGAGCCATCACGTACCCTCTAGCCGAGTTTCGGTACTCCAACGTTTCCATGTATCCACCGGCCGGTTCATCTATCGACACAGCCTCCGATACCGTCAGTCGGTTATACTCCACTGGCACTGTCACTCCTTTTGGATTTATAACCTGTTGACTTTATTTCCGCCATGAGAATGGGTGGCACCATCGCTATATCAGTCAACATTTTGTCGGTGCCAGGCAATTGATAATCACCTTGTCCCAAATCCATGACCTCTTCGACTCGTTTCCTTTTCGCTGAGTTAACAGCTTTCATCGATATCTCCGAATCCACCATCGTCTTTCCGACTCTCCTCGGTATCACTCTGCTGCCTAACTTCATTTTCATCGCATTGATCTTATCAATCGCCAATTTTGATCGCATCGTCCCTCTCCTGGTTCTTGACAGATACACCACCTCCCCTTTATCGTCCTGCGGTGTCATCTTGATGGGACAATTCGCTTCACTTTCATCAGTGGCCGAGTCGATCAACAACTCACTCAGTCTCCCTTCACACTCATCAAGCTTGTCAAGGACTTCCCTCATCAAGGGTTGGTTGAGACACGTTTTCAGAATGGACTGGGTCCCATAGCTCTGAACCACTGTCCAGACTTCTTCCATGAACGCCACTCTGTCCAATTTGCATCCCGTCCTACTCTCGTGGTCTCGATGATGTACTTCCCATTCTTCTTCGGGCAGCGTTCCCAAGAAAGGTACTCTGGCTGAGGCCTCTATTCTTCTCCTTCTAGGTGATTCCATGAGGATTCTTTGGTCGTTATTCCTTGAATTGCCAGGAGAGCTGCTCTCCGGCAAATTCCGTTTCATTTCCATAAAGGCTGACGGAGGCTCCAGTGTCGAGATGCCTTCATCCGCTGGCTCAGTCGTCTCCAACGTATCTGCGTTGTTCTCAAGATCACTGAAGATATTGAAATCCAGGCTGGATGCTCCTCCTGTCGATGCCCTGTCGTCTTCCCCACCAGCTTGACTTGCATCTTGTTGCATGGGTTCTTCAGTTTGACGGCTTCCTCCCTGTCCGTCATCTCCTTTTGACTTATCCTTCTTTGAGCTCGAGGGTCCTTGCTTATCATTGTCGGTTCCTTCCGGAAACTTCGGTATTATCAATATACCGGCCGATCCATCTTCCTCTTCTCCATGGACCACTTTGATTTCCTCGCAGCCGAAGGGTGCTAGGAAGGTTCTCGCCTGCAGTGTTCCTCACTCTTTCAACTCCGGTTTCACACTAGTCAGGATCAAGGAGGCTTCAGGCAGTTCGGTCCTACCTCTCATCTTCATCGGAGCTAAGCCTGATCCCGTCCATTCCTCGTCGAATCTTCCAGGCTTGGGAGTCGCGGCGTTGCTTAGTCGCTTGATCCGTATATGCAAATTGTGTGTATTGTAACACGGCGGCATTTCTCCCTACAAAGTATGGATCCATCGTTCCCACGAAATTCCCTACTCTCCTTTCATTGGTTTCGAATGCTCTCAACCTAGGAGTTTATATCACGGAGACTGCTCCGAGCAACATCCTTCTTATCAGAGGGAATTCAGGGATTGCCTCCGGCAGCTTCTCGTAATCACCCCAGTCCTTCGTCTCTTCTCTCACTTTAATATATGCTGCAGTAAGACGAGGCACTCTGGTTATTTCACCATTCGTTTTATCATAGGGTCTCAGATTCCAAAGCTTCGGAAACACTTCGATGTGTCCTCTCTCTACTTCTCCCATGCGATCACGGAAGTGATCGTCAAAATTGATGACTGTCATCTCTGGCTCCGATATTTTCGTAAATAACAGATCTTCAATCATGAGCTCCCGCAATGTGTGCTGTTCACACCAGTTCAGTGTACTACCGTCCACTGCTGATATGAGGTTCAGGTGCAGCATCGACCTCCTATATGCCTCCACCTTAACGTCAGGGAACGCAAATGTGACTGCTGGTCCATAGATCACTGTCACAAACTCCGTGACTCCTCTGATCAGCGCTAAGGGATCGGTTCTCATAGCCAAGCTCAGATCGGTTAACAGGGGCATGCCTCCAACATGTCGTCTAACATCTTCCTCTCTTTCAAATAGTCTCGTCTTCTCCCGTTCCAAAGCGATTTTGTTGTAATTGGATAAGAGTGTGTCTCAGGTCTCTTATCTTTTTCCACGAGTCCGTCGATTTCTTCATATCTAAATTTCTCACCATCTCTCTCATCTGCTCTGGACAACGTGTCAATTTCATTAGTCCTCCCAAGTTTCCGTGGGTAATCGCAATCAATGTCAGAAGTCCATCTAACCGCAGGTTCTGGATTCCTTCGGTGAGCAGCATCGTCGGTCCTTTCACGAAACTCTCTGCTCCAAATGTCACGAACAAGGCTATTAGTTCCACTATTGACACTTCCACTACTGCTTGGAGGAATTATTTTATCAAGTAATGAGAGACTTTCGGGTAGACTTTTGCCAAGAAGGATGGGGTCCATGCGGCTCCCAACCCTTCCAGCATGCTGTCTGTCCGTTCAAAGCCCTCCTGTCCCTTCCTGGGTCCAGAAGGTTTCCAGAGTAATCAGACACATTCTGTTCACAAATTCAGCGGTCTTTTCTCCGGCATTTTCCGCCAGGTTCACCTCCTTCAACAAGTAGGCATGGATCTTTGTGATCGTCACAGGGCCTCGATCAAAAGCATCTGCACCCAATGCCGCTACTCTAGGATTCAGGTGTAGCCACTGGTTGGCTTCCGGCTTGGTTCTCAAAACCATCGCCTCCAAATGAGCTCTCGTCTCTAGTGAAGTTTTCCTCCTCGTGTTTTCACCTGTCACTTCCATTGCTCGGAACCATAAGTCGTTGGACATCGCCGCGATCACTTGATGGTCGTCGTCTATTCCCGGTTTCAGTTTGAGCTGTCGACTGAAATTGAACAGTTCCAACCCCAGCACCTCGTCCAACACTAACATGTGTAGCGCATGGTCCTTGAATCCTCTCATCGCGTTTGAGATATCTGACCACACTGCAGGCAGTTCAGCCTTGAGTGGCCTCAGGTTCTCCATCTCTATCATGCGATTCGGGGCTGATATGATCACATCATATTTTCTTTCCGAAAGCAAGGTCACGCATGCTTAATTTCAGTCCATCCGGGAGATGTGCATACCCAGGAGACAACGCGAATACTATTTCACTCCTTCGTCGCATCCACCACTTCACCCATCGACTCAAGGATATCTTTTATCGCAGCGTTCTCTGCCATTTTAGGATCTCTGAGTCTGCTCAGAAAACCTCTACTCTGTAGATGGTCATTGATGCCAGCAAACACGATCGTAATTGGGTTCATGTCCGTCTGCCTTTGTACCCCTATAGCCAGAGATATCGATTGCAGTAGGTCCAGGTCGACCGCTGCCAACATTATGACGTCCGGCCAAAACAGAGACTTGGAGGTGTACACGAACTCTGAATTCGCTAATATCATAATCTTGGCCTTCCTCATTTCTGCTTTGTCATAGGCGGCGAAGATGGTCTCATCTTTCTTTATCGCTTTCAATCCGCCGTATCTTTGGACATCACCATCTTGATTCACTAGTTTTGGGTATATTTTCTCCTTCACATGACCAGGGGTTGAGCTTACTTGCCTGAACATCTTCACATGTTGTCCGATCGGCGCCCTTGTCACTAGAAATCTTCCAGGTCTCTCTTCTCGATTCCCTTCATCATGATTCAATCTCACGTCTTGCAATGGTCTCGCGTTCACTGATCCCATTGTGTTGTTAGAGGGCAGTCCCTCTAGGTCAGCAAATCTCAAGGCCGTCGTGGAGCTGAAATTTATGCTAGCGGCTATCAACCAGTCTACGCCGGTTATCGAGTACAATCTGCTGACGGATAGCGTCGCTCCATTCAGCATCCTCCTTGCATCTTCGATGAAGCTTACCCTCTGGAGATCCAGCTTCATTAGCTCGTCTTTTTATACATGCCAGGGAGACGGTATGGGTCTTGACCACATCAACGAGCCTCTGCCCGGGCGTCTCTCCTCTCGACTGGTACTTGTCGTCTCCGATCTCGTATCCGATCTAGACGTGCCGGCTGTCTCTTCGATTGGGTTGACAGGTCCTATTCTTCTCCTAGGATGGATGGTCCTCCTCATCGGTGCTTCTCCCAATCGATCCTGTACGTCTGTCCTTTGACCTGGTTCGCTGGAGCTCTGTTGTCTGTAGTTCGTGACGGCCGGAACCGTCCCCAAGCGTGTTTCCAGGCTAGGAGGCACAAAGGTAGTAATCACCGCGTCACTCGCTGTTCCTTCTTCCTTCAGCACTCCTGTGTCAAAGAGTTCCGCCTCTAGTTCGTCCAACCGCTCTTGGAAGACTCGATTCAACCAAGCTTGTCCTTCGATACTGTCGAAGTGGATGCCGTCCGTGGTCAGTCTGGCCTAATCTATAGCTCTCAACTCATGTTCGATGTCCATGAGGATCATTCTTCCGGCGTTCCGACTTGCGAGGTTCCTCAAGATGTTATTCCACCTGACGACTCCCTCGTTGTGCCTTCTTCCTGCTGCTGTCAAGCTTCTCGTGTTCATTGGCACAGTGCAAACGGTCAGTACCGCGCAATTGAATTTCTGCCAGAGGGTAGTAAACAAACACACCATCATTGACTCCCATAGTGCTTCCTGCTCATCTGAACCTCTGGAGATGTCATTCGTCCCAACCAGAATCATCACATTGGGGATCCTCCCTGGATTCATCAGTTCCACCATTCGATATAACTGGGCTATCGTCGCGCCTCCAAAGGCCATCACCGTGGTGACCCACGAGGTCCTCAAATTCGATAGTACTCTGACCAAGCTGTCTCCCAGTATCAGATGAGATGTCCCCAGTGGTGGTTGCTGCAGGTTTGTCTTCGGAACTCCCGTGATATTATATATCAATTGATTGTTCTTTTGTACGTCTATTATGCGAGACACTTTCTTCGCTGGCATCTTCTGTATTCTTCTCTCTGGGGCCTTCGAGCTCCCCATGAGTGGCGTCACGTCACTTATCCCCTGTCTGATCACGGTCTGGGAGAGTCGTACTCTGCCCGCGTCGTCGATCGTTCCATAGGGTGCAGTCACCCCGGAACCCGGCGCATTCTTGTTGGCGACCAGTCGTCCAGCTGTCTCTATCAGCTTCCTCACCGTTTGTTCCACGACGGGGTCACCCAAGGTGTCACTAGGGTCCGGGATCGTTACTCGATTTGTCTCTGTCGGGAGCCGTGTCTCCGTTGTTTGACTCATGTCTCGAGGCGTCAAGAGCTCCACCGGGGACTGCCCACGAGGAATATTCCTTGCAGGTATCACTTTCTCCACGGCCGTTGTCAACGTCATCTGTTCCGATCGCTCTTTGTAGTCCTGCCTCAAGCGCTCAATTTCTTGACCCTGCTTTTTGTTGCAGTCTTCGAACAATTTTCTCCACATGTCTCGATCGTCCTCCATCTTGAGCATGCTTTTGGTCATCTCGTCCAGCTCCTTCTTTGTACTTTCCAGTTCATCCTTCATCTCATCCAGATCTTGCATGGTTTGGTTCGTCTGAACCTTCTGTCCTACTTTCGCCCTCTTTGGTGGCACAGCTGCTCTCAGTGGTGAACCAGACGAGACAGCCTCGCTGTTCATCTCCTGATGCATTCTCGTCAGCCCAAGTTTGGGCTTGGAGGGCATAGGCATCTCACCTGGTTAGTAGGTCCTTGAACTTCCCAATCCAGGCTCGTTCGCCAACCACTCTCTGAGAGAGCCCCGTTTCTCCACCTCCTCACTCTCATGTTTGGGCGTCTAGTACTCCCCATTCTCCATATGCTGCCATCAATAAGACTTCCGTGGGGCGGTCCCCACGGTTGTCATGCCCAAGATGTTGATCAGGGCGGTCAGCAACATGACTACCTCTGGGTCCTCCAGAGCGAAGTCTCGATCGATCAGCCGACGATAGATCGCATCTATCATCGGTCCTACATATGCCTCTGCCAGGTCCATCAATTCATCCAATTTGAAATTGTCCATATTGTTCTTCAGATTTGATTTGATTCGATTCGATTCCAAGGTTTTGACTCAAGTGAGTAATTAAATGATCAATCAGGATCTAGAAAAGAAGTCACAAATATCACATTTGTCAGTCTTAATTTGACATATATCGTTAAAAATTGCCTAAAAACAGTTCAGATAAAAAGATATTTATCCTAAAATTTATTAAAATCAATCGGTCTCTAAAATTTTGGAATTCGACCTAAGATTGGACAGTCCAAACTTTGGATCTATTCCTAAGATCGCCATTCAGTTGTTCATGGTCACTAACCCCTTCTTACCCACGATCTTAATAACATAACACATAACATAACATAGCACACATATCACACATTACATGCAACTTAGTCTTTAGCCTAACACCCTCTCGCGCGTCACTCAGCCTATACTTAAGTAATATTTCTTATGTAAATATACTTGTATATTAGTATTAGAGAATATCACGTGTACAAGCGCGTACAATTCCCGAGGATGCAGTCGTCCTCTGTTTGGATCGTACACTGGAAGCGAGAGTTCCTTCACGTCCATTTACACGAGGAAGTCCCTCAGCCTCGTCAAGGACAAGACTAGGTTCTCTGGGTCCACGTGCTGCTTCTCCGTCGCCCTCGTTACCCAGAAGCATAGGTCTTTTCCCGGTATCTGCGACGCCGCCGGAGGTAAGGCCGCTACGCCCCCTATCCCTGGTCTTTGCTTCCAAAGCAATTCCACGTTTTTGTATTCTCTCTTAAAATCTGCCGCTAACGCTGTCCTAAAACTCATGTCTTCTGTGATTGCTATTGCACATGTTCTATTTGTGAGTATGAAATCACTGTCTGTTAGTATTATGTTACTTGAATATTCATTTGGTAAGTTAAAATATGACTCAACTACCCTACCTATGTCAGGTTTATTAGGTTCTTCGCCTGTTTCTGCTTCTAAGTCTCCTGTCTCTCTTGCTACTCTTAATTTTTTTATTATCAAGTTTTCAGCGTGGGTAGGTCCTACCCCCACTCCCCGGACAAAAACATCCATCGACGTCCCCGTCGATCGCATACCGGGTATCAAGTCGAGGTTAGAAGCTGGAATGAGTAGTCGTCCTTCCTGGGCAGCCCAGGAAAGATCATCTCGTTCGGTCTTGATGTATTTCTTGCTTTCACGATCTACGTCTTGAATCGTGACGCTGGTCCCCTCTGGGTCCGACGTCATTTCGTTCAGCCACTCTAGGACACGCATGTTCGTCAAGTCTTGTTCATATGACAGCTGTTGCTCGTCGTCTAATTCTACCTCGGATTTCGACCGGTCGTCGACCCACTCATCATCGTGATCATCGACTATGTCAATGTCTTGTGACACAGTTATTTCTTCTAGACCCACTACTTCCTCCACTATCTTCTTCAGATCTATCCTATCCACTACAAAGTCGTCACCGTAAGGATTGTGTTTCTTTCTGGGTCTTGTCAAGTCCTTCTGACGAGTCTGTATCGTGAACGGAAGATCCGGTTCCAAGTTCTTGGGCACCCCAATCCTCCTCTGCGTAGGGTAAGGTTTCATCGTCCGCTTCGATCACCTCGTTTGGATCCAGGTCCAGCGGTGTGTCCGTCCCTTCCTCCACGACTTCGTTTCTATCGTTCTTCTCCCTGGTGCCCTTCTCGTTGACCTCACAAGCAGGATCCATCATTAGATAATCCCCTTCTTCCATATCTGCAGGTATACACCAGTCTTCTGTCGATGGATTGTGTGGCTTTTGTCCCTTTTGGTGGTATAACGTTCTGAAATATCCATACGTAGTCTCCCACCGAGTAAGCTTTTGCACCAGCCTGTTTCTTGTCGAATCTTTTCCTCTGCCTTGCCTGTGCTTGCTGAGTATTTCGTCTACACAAATCTTTCAACTCCTGTTGGCGTCTGATCACATCCCTCGCGTAGACCTGTGGAGACGTTTTCTTTCCCTCATACTCTGGGTAGAAGAAGGTTAAGGGTAAAGACTTCTCGTGTCCAGTTAGCATCATGTGTGGACTGACTCCGGTGGTGGAGTGTTGCGTGCTGTTATATGCTCCCATCACCTGTGGGAGGTATCTGTCCCAATCGGTCATGTACCTGGAACAATATACTCTCAGCATCGACACTAACGTCCGATTCTGTCTTTCCATTAAGCCATTCGTCTGAGGGTGGTATGTCGTGGAGTGAGCCTGAGCGACCTGTGAGCATCTCATGAGCTCTTTCGTAAGCTCTCCTACGAAAGCTGTTCCATTATCCGATTGAAACGTCATCGGACAGCCATGTCTCGCTATCCACGTATTGATCAGGTGGTCGCATGTCTCCTCCGCCGAGGCAGTTATGCAGGGCACGGCCTCTGCATACTTCGTAAAATGATCTATCATGACCAACACCTGATTATAACCACTGTCTGTCATGCATATTTTCTGGTGATCTATCTGCACCACCTCATTGAATTCAGACGACTCGATCAATTGTAATGAAAATCGCAACTTCCTTGGATCCTTGACTTGTTGGCATGACAGACATGCTGTTACCCACTTCTCGCATGCTTTTTTCATTCCAGGCCATTCAAAGCGCTTCAGGATCCTCTGATATACTTTGTCGATCCCCTGGTGGCCCATCTGATCATGTGACCTGAATAATATTTCTGTCTGATAGAGTTGCGGTAACACTATCGCGTTATACTTGTATAGGACTCTGTCTTCCTCTCTTTTTTTTGCAAGCCACAATCCGGTCCTTGTTCAAATATAACCTCCCTTCCTTCTGCATGAAGTACTGTCTCAGGATGCGATAACTATCTTCCTCAAGGTCCCCTTTATCTGGAGAACCATTCTCGATCCACCTTTTCAGGTTGCTTGTCATGCGATCATTTCTCTGCGCCCTTAGAAGATCCGAGAGTCTGTATCTCGCCTTCAAGTACGTCTTCATGACCCTCATCTGACTATTCAGCTCATTAGGCTGGTGTGTGTCATCTTCCATCTTAACGCACCAAATCTTCGCCGACGGCTGTGTTTCTTGTTTAAACGGCTGAAGATCAGTCCTGACTACCTCTTTCTGCGGCAACAGACTTATCGAACGTTTCGATACCGCTATTGTCTCCAAGTCATCCGCTGCGTTGTCAAAGACTCTTTCGCTTGGTATAAGGTAGCGATCGCTGTCAGGATCCTGGTACACCTCTCTGTCCAGATCCCTTGCCCGAGTTTCCCCTAGTAGTGTGTGGATCGCTAGCTCGGACAGTTCTGATCCCGAGCTCGAGTTCCTGTCTGGATAGGTGTCCATTCCTGAATTTCGGGAATTGTCATCCGTTGAAGAGGTTGTGCTGGAGAGTGCACGCTCCTCCAGATCATGTCTGTGCCTTCTTCGCATCCATCTGAACTCCCCGGACAAAACCCTGTTCTCTAGGTCCTTTTTCTCATCAGGAATTTTCTCGTCTATCTCAGACTCCCCGGACAAACTTTTTTGTCCCGGGTGTTGATCTTGTGATCGCTGGTTCTTCTCATCATTCGTCTCCCCGGACAAATAGTCTTGCAGCACATTTTGTTCTCTTTTTTCACCTTCCTTATCCTGGTCCACAAAGGTGACGGTTTTCTTTCGCTTGCTGCTCCCCTGTTCTTTCTGTCCGTACAAAGTACCGGTTGAAATCTCGTGAGGTATTGAGGATACTAGTTGCTGAACTATTGTCCTACAATCCCTCTCGTTCTCTGCGTGCTGTCGTCTGGACGGCATGATCTTCACCTTCTCACTGTTTGTTAGCGATGCCACTGCTGCTGTCCACTCGGGGTCATCTCTGGTCACTTCTCTTTCTAACAATCCACCCAGCATCCGCCCTGCACCGTTTTATCCAATAATGAGAGGATGTTTATGTTCAAGTGAGAGAGTTCTTGCTGGACCAGATTCGAGCGCAGCAACAGATCCAAGGGGACCGGGTCCCCCTTGGATAGGAACTTTATCTCAGCTGCTTTCTCTACCGGTAACTCAGGATGCCCTGGAATTGGATGTCCAGACTTATCCAACCATCTCGTTAAGGGAAGCGCTTCATAAGTTTCTTTGTCCAGAAACGAGAATCCCTCCTTTATTTCCGTCTGATTGGCCTGCTTCTGCTCCAATCTTTCATAGAATTCAGTTTTCTTGCTGAGGCTGTCAGCATTCTGGTGTTTATCACGCACCCTATGTTCGATTATCATATGGTAGCCATCCAATCTTACTATCCATCTACCAATATAACTCTGATCCATCGAGTAGGTCTTCAACCAGGATAACGCTCTGTTGTCCACGCGTAACTTGAAGGGAGCGCTCCCCAAGTATGCGCGGTACTTTTCCACGAAGGTGACTACTGCAAACATTTCTGCCTTTGGTGCGCCGTATTTCATCTCTGTATCACTCAAGACCTTGCTGCCGTATGCAATAGGACGGAGAACTGTTCTTCCGTTCCATTCTTGCTCTTGATGCAAGATTCCTGAGATGGCCACCACCGATGCGTCTGTGTCAAGAACATACATGCCCTTCTCTGTAGGCATGCCCAGCACTGGCGCTTCGCACAGTTCCCGCTTTATGTTCTCGAAAGCAACCTGTGCCTCATCGTTCCATTCGAATTTTTCCCCTTGTTGCGCATCAGCTTCTGCATCGGATACACCTTGTCCGCATATCCTTTTATGAATTCCCGGTAGTAATTGGCAAACCCTAGGAAGCTCAGGAGCTGTGTGTCCGTTCTGGGAGCTTTCCACGTCAACACTGCTTCCACTGCTTCCGGGTCCGGCCTCACACCACACCATGTCCACCATTCTTCCCAGGTACTTAATCGAACCCCTAAGGATTTCACATTTCGATGGTTTGCACTTCAATCCTGCTTTTTTCATGCATCCAAAGACCTCATCGAGCCTATCAATGTGATATTCCAGGGTCGGTGTCGCTATGACTACGTCATCCACGTAACACATCACGAGATTCCCGTACTTCTTGGTCACTCTCGTCAAAACCTGACCCATCAGTCTTTGAAAAGTGGCCGTTGCATTGCACAAGCCGAAGGGCATCCTCTTCCACTGGTACAATCCGGTTTTCTCTCTATCCTTCTTCCGCATAGGGACCTGCCAGAAGGCAGAACCCAAGTCCAATGTGGTGAAGAACTTGGCATCACCAAGCTTAGAGAGGCTCTCGTCTATCCGCGGTATCGGGTACGCATCTTTAATTGTTACCGCATTCAAGTAACGAAAGTCACAAAAAAATCTAAGCTGCCCCCTTTCTTTTTCGCCATTGCTACCCCGCAGGCCCATGGCGATTTCGAGGGTTCTATCATGTCGTATTCAAGCAACATTTCTATTTCCGCTCGGCACGCTTCCGATTTGTGTGGCGTCATTCGTCTTGCGCCTTCCCTGTGGGTAACGGCGCCCTCTTCAAGTTTGATTTCGTGTTCGACGAAATTACAGCAACCGATATCCGCCTTATGTTTTGAAAATACATCTGCGTTCCGATTTAGGAGGTCCCGCAATTTTTCAAAATCTCCCTCACCTATTTTCCCTTTTAAATGTTCTATCTCTGGCAAAACCGGTTTGTCAGATTCTAGTTCATATGACGAGGGGCGTTCCGGAAAATTCGAGCAGCTCGATAAGCCGTCGTCCGTTTCGGATTTCATTGAAAACAATTTATGAATAGATTTTAATTCATTAATCCTCTTTAAAATTTTATCTTTATTGGCATGATAAGGACAGTCTTTCACACTATGTTTCTTCAAGTTTTGTGTCTCCTCATAGTCGGTCCTCATCGGCAAAGCGTAACCAAGCTTTTTTCCACGCTGGATTGAAACCGTGGTGTCCAGTGTGTTCAACAACACACTGACACACAGTCCGTTTCGCGTTACCGAGAAGCTCCGGCCTAAAATCACCGAACTCTGACTATTTGGATTCGGTACTAAACAAACCTGTTTACTATCACTTAACGAATTCAAATTTCTCATTCTAAAAATTGCCACCACAGCTTGTCCTGGCTGTAGTTTTACTTTCCTATCTGACAAAATTGGTACCTTGTTTTCGTCTGTTATTATCCTATTAATTGGTTTCTTAACATACTTCCGGTCCGGGTTTCTAATCCGTATCAGACCGTTGTTCAAGTCAATCATCACCTCAAAATTCCTGATGAAATCTCTGCCCAAGATGAATTGGTCGGCGTCGTCCAAATTCTCTACCACCAGGAAGCTCATCCAAAGATCCCGTCCTCCCATGTTGAGAACCGTTATTGGTGTTCTCCCGGCTACGTAAATCGCTCCTTGATTGGCGGCGGCCAGTCGGAGATTCGTTGGAATTAGATCATCCCTCGTGAAGCCCATTCTTTCCCAAGTTTTTATCGGCATCACGCTCACTACCGCTCCTGTGTCCAGAAGCCGTGTGACTCCGATTTTTGTTCCGTTGGTGTCGAGCAGATGTGCAGTCACATCTGCTTCATACCCAATGTGTACTGCATCTTGTTCCATCATGGCGTCATGGCCTATCCTGCGGACTTTGAGTTCCTCCTCACCCAAATAGATCTGCCCCATTTGGTCATCATCTGTTGTTACATAAGTCCTGGTGTAGATACTGATTCCATCCACGTTCAGCATCACTTGAAACGGCCCATAGATCTCTAGGTAGCGTCCATGAAGTTTTTTCATGCGAGGGCCACCCGTTGTTAGTAGTGCTCGCACAGCTCTCGACTCGGTGCGTGGCTCCACTTGCCTCAGATAATCTTCATATGTGTCCAAATGCATCAAAGTGAACTCAGATGGTTCACTTAATTTTCTGATTACCTGATGTCCAGCCACTGAGATTATCGACTGTATCTTGCTTCCTTGCGGCACCATGCCGAACCTTTGACCGGAGATCACATTAAGTTTCATGCTCAAACTGCTTGGTGCTTTAGTCTCCTCGACCTCCGTTGCTTCGAAGGTATTCAGTTGCTCCTGTAGTTTCTCATTCTTCAGTTCGAGTTTCACTTTTTATTCGATCTCTTTCGTCACCAGTTCCTGCTGCACTCTATTTAGAGCATCCCTCGCGGCTGCCCTATAATCAATCTTGAAGTCATCGGCCGCAGTTGCTGGTTCCCGTTCACGTGTGTCTTCTGTTACCGCTTGCATTTTCTTTGCCGCCAGCTCTTGAGGTTTATCTTTTCTGCGTGCCTCCGCTTCACTCAACAGGCGAGCCTTGCTGGCTTTCACTCCTGACAAAGCTTCTTCATGCCTTGGATGCTTGATGTCTGCCACTGCATCCCAGAATTGCGGACAATCTGATTTAAAATGACCTTCCAAGTTGCAACAGAAACACCTCGGGCCGATATTGCAATTACTCCTCTCATGAAATCCTCATGGTCCAATTCTGACGCATCCTCGTCCTCGAGGCTAAAGCCTATTGCTTTCATGCCTTGTTTGTAAGTTGGGCATGCTGACACATGATGGTCCGTTGAACTGCAATTGGCACAAGAGCGTCTCTTGTCCATATCATCCCTCGGTTTGTACCAATTGTTCCCTTGGTTTGCTGGTCCGTTGTTAAAATTGCCATAATTGTTCTTGTAGTATCCAGACCTCGAAGAAGAATTCAACAAAAGATACTCTTTTGATTTGAGCCTCAACTCCTCCTGGTGTTAGCACATTGGTTGATAGTGGTGTGAAATGCGTTGCTAGCATTGTTCGAAGTTCATCATTCTTCACACCATCTATAAATTTTGAGGATACGGCCAGGTTCATCCTTCGGTTTGACTCATCCGGTTGGCTGCGTCTTCTCAGCATTTCCAAGTCATCGAGAAACTTGTCTATCGTTTCATCTTCTCGTTGCCTCCGCTTCTCGAAGCGCATCATCGCTTGGTGCCCCTGCACCCCTGATCCGAAACGGTTTAACAAGATTTCGAAAATTTTCTCAGCTGTGTCACGCTGATATTGCTTCTTGGCCATGACACAGTTCAGGGCTGTCCCTTCCAAGTTGCTGGTGAGCGCACTGCATTCCTGTCTCTCCGACAAGTTCTCTTCCTCGAAATGCAGCTTCATTACCTCTATCCAGGTATCAATACAGCCATCAGATTCATCTTTATAGCATCTTGGTTTCTTAAAGACTCTTCTGGACTTCTCACTGCGTTCATTGGTTCTGGATAACCTTGTAAGGAATGTCTCCAAAGACCTGTTTAGGGGTTCAAAGGCTGTGGCCATTGCCGTAGCATCCCTTGAGTGTCCCGCCTGAGTGTCCTCACACCTTGTCAAAGGCTCTGTATGCGGTGCATCCCTGCAATCCGAATCGCCGTGAGTGTTTCCCGCTTGGCCCACATGACTCCTCCCCGGGCTTGCATGCCCTCTGTTACCGGAATCACTTCTCCCAGTCGCATGTGTGCCTTGCGTTGGTCGTTCATTAGAGGTCTGTCTGTTCCCCGTTGAACTTGCTCTACTGTTCGTGCCCCATGTTCTATTATCCCTTGTGGCATAGCCTGTTGAACTGCCCCTGCTTCAAGTGGATCCATATGTCTTCCTCTTTTGATGTTCATTGAAGTTCACCTTCGGCTCCCTGTTGGGACCTACCGAGTCCGGTTCCCCTTCTTTTGGTCCACTCTTGCTGCTTAGTAGCCCGTCCAACCTGTCCATGATAGCCTGAGTTCGCCTCTCCATCATCGCGTCTATCTTTGTGTCAAGAGTCTCAAGAGACTGCTCTTGCTGAATTCTCAACTTCTCCATGTCGTCTCTTAAGCGTAACTCTCTCTGTTCCGCTTCTCTTGTCATTCGCGACAAGTTCTTCGCCATATGCTCGTCCGTTCTTTCTTTCAAGCGTTTTTCGCTCCTACCAACTTCTTGTCTATTGCGGTTTATTTCCTCCCGCAGACTTTCTCTTTCAATGTGAACTGCCCTTTCTAGTTCACTCATTCTTATGGACATCTGTTCTTTTTGTTCTCCTAAACTGTCCACTATGTTGTTTAAGGCTTCTTCTAGTGCTGCCCCGTTACCTACGAGTGGCGTCACTAGTGGCGGTGTAACCCTGTCGGTCCCAGGTAGCTTCGTGCTGGTCGAGATCCGGGCCTTGACTCTCCGCCTCGACGTCTTTTCATTATCCACCTCAGGATCCGCCAATGCGTTGCCTAGCCCTCTGTTTCTACTCTCCCCAGTTTTCAGCTCTGAATTTGTCATAATCGCGAAGTCTCTTGACTGGCCCGGTGTGTTTACCTCTTTGCTTATCGATCTCACTGCGCCAAATTTGTCCCTGGTTCCAGTCTCGCTTCCGACGTATGCCTCATTCTCCTGGGTCGAACTATTGAGGCTGACTTGAGACCCAAAGTCCACTTGCTCTTCTTCGTCTTCCATTTCCTGCGCCCCCTCCCATGGTGAATGGAAAGATGTTTCCTAAGGTGTTCCTCATTCTTTCTGAGAACGATGATGACGTTGTTTGTTTCTCAGTTCCGCCTGCCATCATAGTGTTGTCTGTTGGAGATCTTCTAATTGCCGCTATTTCAGTTGAGATGTCGGACAGTTCCGACATCTCCTCTCGATCCAATGTCCCGGTGGAAGTGGCAAAATCATGGCCTTGTTTCACCGGAGTAGATTCACTCGCCAGCCTTCTGCCTCTCCCTTCCAGTCCATGTACTTCCTGGTTGTCGTTCATGGCATAGTCCGTTTTGACCTCCACTTCTAACAGTTCTTTTCGCTCTTCTGAGGTCTTCTGACTCCTTGTTTCAACCATTCTGCCTGAAACCGTCTCCCCTTTGTCGGTCCGGGCTCGTTTGATCCAATCCACAAAAGGATCGGTCATCGTTCTTCTTTGCTTTTTAGGTATGAATTTCCTAGAGCTATTACCCCGTTTAGGTATCCTCGACTTGTCTAGACTCATTCTCAATTTGTCACTTCTTAATGCATATACACTCAATTCGATTGCTAGTGACCTTATTGTTTGACTATCAATAATAATGACACAACACAATAAATTTCACAAGATTCTATTTAATAGTGACCACGAATCCCTGTATGTTATCAGAGTACAATTTGTATATAATTTATTCACACTAACCGATTATCGTTCGTAAGATTTGAGAACTAGCACAATATGATGTTATCAGTCAATTTAAAAGATAGTGTACTCACTACCCAATCAAGCACAAATTATGTTGATTTAAAATCAAAAACAAAAAAATATATATAATGACAGAATATGAAAATCTCTATAAAAAAACGTATGTTAATTGTACTTTTAGTTGTTCGCAGTACAATAGTAGAACTAATATTTTAAAGAAAAAGCTTTCCCTGCTCGGTGCTGCACCAAACAGACAAAACTTTGAAGGCAGTAGTTTTCTCAAGTGGGCGTCTATTGCACCCACCGAGTACTGTGATACCTATCCGCTTTCAGACTGCCCGAGCTAGACCTACTACAATCCTCAGGGCAGTCACTTTTCACAAAAACGTTTTGGGTTTCAATCCACACCAATGAATTACGCTCTTTTTAGTTTAGACTTAGTGTCGCGAATATCCGAGTTCGGACCTATTTTGTTTTGGTCTGGTCTTTATTGAAAGGAAAGTTACCAGTGCAGTCACTGATTCCTAGCCTCTCTGCTAATAACCTTATACCTCTCACTTTCTTCCGTTTACCTAAGTCCTTTGATAAAATAATACGCCTCCGGATTGGCAAAAATAAGACCCTTCCGGACTAGCAAAATTTAGACCCCTCCAGATTGGGACCCCTCTGAGTTAGTAAATATAAGACCCCTCCGGCTTTGGACCCCTCCAAATTAGCAAATATTAGACCCCTCCGGATTCGGACCCCTCCTCTCTGAAGAGAAAAAAAAAATTTTTTGACCCCTCCGGATCGGGAGCCCTCTGGTCTGTAGTAGTAGCTTTTCGGAGATTTCCTTCTTTCAACCTCTACCCTTCCGGATACGTTCTCCGATGCGATTTTGCTTTTTAAATTAACTAGGAGGGGTATGTGATCCTTTCCTAGACCCTTCCGGATTGAAGTTAAGCCCCTTATTTGACAATTCACTCTAAAGGTGAAGGGTCTTATTGCTAGCCTAACTTCGGCTCGATTAAGGTTTTCCTGTGCCTTTAGCCTTCCCTTTTTGTCTAGAACAGCCTAAAGTTACTCTATTCAACCGCAGTTACCTATTGGGAGGGGTGTAAGGGCTTTCCTAAAAAAATTTATAAAACGTGAAGGGTCTACCCTCCCAAATTGGTGAATTTGCTAAAAAACAATCTCAAAAACTTTTCACGCTAACTTTTTCGAAAAACTTTTGTCCCTATCAGTAAGCTCAGGTAATTTCGGATCTATTGGTACCAAGATCAATTGGATATGCCCAGTAGTTCCAAAGTTATTAACCAAAACGTCTTTTTTCTAAAGTCAAGAAATTTCTCTCTTATAGTTTCCGCTAACTTTTTCCACAATTCTGTTCTTTTCGACCTGAATGTTATTGATCCGAGCTCAGAAGGCCTATACTCTTCTAATTCAATGCAAAAGACCTGATCTAAAACGCTTTAGTTGAAAAAATTTGCGAAAAACTATGCTACCTAGACCCCTCCGGATTGATGAATCCACCAAATCAAACACGTTAAGTTCGATTTCTCTGCAACCCGGAAGGCTTTCGGGTAGCGGGTGTTAAAACTCGTAGATTCACTAGTGGACGTTGTCCGAACAACTATTTTTACTGTTCTAACTCAAAAATTTCAAAAAATTTTCTGAATTTATAGTGTTTCGTTTTCTCAAAAATCACGAAAATTTGGTTTTTTGTTCCAAAATAGTTCCAACCACCTCCGAACTAAACTTAACCTGTTCTATCTATTATAGTAGTGCAGTTACGATGTAACAAACTAACTTAGAGCTTTTTTCCGTTTCAAAAATTATCGACATCTCAAAAATCGCGATTTGTGGGGGAATCAAAATATCGCTATTTTGACCCTAAAAACCGGTCTGCTTTCTGTGTTTTTCACTGAAAAACGGTTTAGGAGTATTAATATAGGCTATATAAGTAATAATATTAGTAATACTATACCCCTCCGGGTTTGTTTAATATCCGAATTAAGGTGCTTAACTCGGATATTCGCAGTTCGGTGAAGGGTCACTACAGTGCAGCACTGTCGAGCCCCCCACAGATTACTGTCTTACTTTTCGTACCAAAAGGGATACAAAACATGTTAACGATACGCAACATTCGATTGTTGTTGTCCTTGAGCCCCTTCTTGTTGCTCCTTGTACTGCTTGCCGGATCAGTCTTCTCCCAAGACCCTTCCGAATTGAGCGCAAATCAGCTGACCCTTCCGGATTGAGCGCAATTTATCATTAACGTGCTTAAATGCTCAAATAACCCTACAGTACAAGCCTCAAAAACGGGCTACAAAATTGATCGTAACAATCCCGACTGATGTAAATGCCTGTAACAACAATATATCTAACAACAACAAAGGGGAGGGTCGGATCACATCTTGTCTGGGGGGATGACTTCTACTGATTTTTTACTTTTTTACTGTTTTTGATTTTTTTTCGGTTATTTTTTTTATGTTTTTTGTTTTTTTTTGGTACTATACTACTTTTTGTTTGGTTTTATATATATCTTTAAGTGTTTTTGGTCACAAAGCTCTCAGGTAACGACGGGACCGCGAATCCCCCCACCCTTCCTGGTTCGTGAATTTTCGGTCTTAACTAGGTTAAAAAGCTATTCACGGTAATCCGGAAGGCTTCCGCGTTCCGAAATACCCTTCCGCCCCGGCGGTTTTGGCCTATTAAGGGCGTTAATGTGACCGCTCGGCGCGGAGTGCTCGTTAACGGTTCTGCCGGTCATGATGTAAAAAAAAAATAACACCCAGGAGCACCATAAAAAAAATATATGTAACATTCGCCCGGAAGATACATATCGACGGAGAACAAAACTAAGTCCCAAGACGACTGACTAACGTTTAAACAAGCTTTGCATGCTTTTCACCGTCTCTACCAAGCAAGTACTTTCGGTGGTCTTTCTAACATCGGGTCGACAAAAACGTTACTGCTTTCGGCTTCGGTCAAAACACTCAAATTAACTTAATTACATGCAGAAATAGTGAGCTCATGGCTGGGTCTCAGTATCCCCAGACCACGAGGTCACTCCTAAAAACAGGGCTACTACTACTTATTGAATTATTATTGTTTTTGTTCAGAAGATGGATCAACCCTTTTCCCCCAACTCCTAGCTTCTCATCTTAGCAGAATGAATTCAGATGTTAATTAAATTCAAATCAGGACATGACAGGGAAGCTAAAAGCTCATATAAGATGATAAAAGTTTCAGTCCCGAAACCCCTCCTGATTCTCGAAACCACTGAATCAAGCACGTTAAGCTTGATTTCTCTGTAACCCGGAAGGCTGGTTTCCACCCCTCACTGTTGTTAGCAACTGCCTTGCAACTATTGTAGCGACACAATAGTTGCAACTTGGAGCGGTCTCTGCTGCTTCTGCTTTTCTCTGATTCTGATTCTCAATTTTTTCGTTGTTGTCGTCGTCGCAACTATCGTTGTTGTGTTTCGTTTCGGTTTTTTCTCTAAAATGGCCGTTTTTGACGTTTCTTAGAATTGTTACGTCATCAATTCGAATTTTTAAAATTTAGGAATTCCCAAATCCTTCGGCCTTCCCAATTTGTCCAATCGTTCGAACAACACTCTTATTCCTTCAAAATCGCCAATTCGGAAGGTTCACTGCTAAAATTTCGAATATGCTGAATTTGCATTTTGATCCATTCTGGTCGAATGTCACACCTATTCTAGTAAATAAATTTGGGTAAAACTTACAGAAATATGTCTGCAATTCATCATATTCCTCCTCTTCTTGGCTGATCCCTTCCCCTGCGATTCCCATCACTTTCTTTCTTTGCACCAACTCCAGGGCTAGGGTGCCCATCAGATCACGCCCCAGGATTGACTGATGATTTCCAGATATTGCTGACACATGTGCTGGTGCTGCCCAACCGTTCAACGACATTGTCACTGCTACCTTTCCAAGTATATTTATTCGGTTGTTATTGTAGTCCAAGAATTCATCTTTTGAAGATTGTAGCTGAGTATTCGCTTTACCTAATGTTGTTTTTAGGTCCGTCATGCTGAAAATTGTCACTGGGGATCCGCTATCTATCCACAACCACATTTTCTTCCCTGATACCTCATCCTGGACTCGGGCCCCAGGGATATTCAGTTCAGTCTCGTTATTTTTCCTTTTGATGGACATCACCATGTAGTCGTCCGATCCTGACGTCATGGATTCATTTTCCCCGCTTCCCTGCTGATTCACGCCAGTGGATCTTCTGCCAAATCATTAACATTATGCGTGCTCTGATGGTGCTCATTTTCATCTCTGACTAAGCCGACTCGTCCTCGTCCTCTCCATTGGTTGGTACCCCTCCTAATTCCTCTGCATGTTCGTTCAAAGTGTCCCAGTTTCCGGCACGAGTTGCATGTTGCTCCCTTTGCAGGACAATTTGCTATATGATCAAGAGGTGGTGCGTCGCACCAAGAAGATAAAAATTGCGACGCACCAAGAAGATAAAAATTGGTGCGTCGCAATTATAACACCTACGGTTATTGCCGCTTCCCCCACTGCTTGATCCTTGGATGTAACCTCCACGTCCCCCGCGTCCTCGACCTCGGAAAAATCCTTGTCCCCTCCTTATATTATTCACTGGTTCTTGTTTTATAGATATTGAAGCCGGTTTTCCAGTATATGATTTATATGCGCGCTCACCATGTTCATACGATAATGCGATCCTGGGGTAATTTGTTGATCGTAATAATTCTCGTTGGCAATCCGATTCCCGCATGTTCATAATAAAAATATCACGAACATTTTCGGCCGCATTTGCAAAATCACATCTGCCCGCTAGAGCACTTAATTCCGCGTGGAATTTCTCGAATGTTTCATTCTCCCTCTGTTTTCTTCCATAGAAAAGTCATTTTTCATGGTTTACATTACGCTCACGTTGGAAAACATTTTGCATCTCGTCAAGGACCCGTGGGTAACGTTCCGTTTTAACATTCACCGCCGGTTTTCGTGCTTTGAATATCCTTTGCGCTTCGTCTCCAATACAGAGGTATAGATTAGACCCAACTTCTTTTCCGCATCGATACGGTTTTTTCCATTTACCTCCTCTGGCAACGCTGCAATAGCCGCCGCATTTAAATTACGCGCAAAATAGAAATCATCGGGATCAATGTCATATTTTGCTATCATCCCCCAGTGCAATTTAACTATCCACTCCTCCCAGTAAACTGGAGGTTCCGGTGTTCGTGCGTCCCAAAATGCTATTATATTAAGTGGATTTTCCCCCGCCTTTTTTCTCTGCTGGCTGCGCCATGTTGAAGTACGTAAAAGTGTAGTATCGGAAAAAGGTTAGTTGGTTAACTTTTACTGTAAGCAACTGTTAGGCATCA
Source organism: Symsagittifera roscoffensis (assembly GCF_963678635.1). Lineage (NCBI taxonomy): Eukaryota > Metazoa > Xenacoelomorpha > Acoela > Convolutidae > Symsagittifera > Symsagittifera roscoffensis. Next base: position 51,767,501 of record NC_087070.1, on the reverse strand, counting down.
AATCGAAAAATCTTACTGCACTGTTCTATTTCAGATCATATCGGACGTTAGAGATCGCAATGCCACGACAGCAGGTCTCCAGACAGAAGGAACAAATTGATAGCACTTACATAAACTCAAAACTTGTCCCTATCTCAGTTTTATATTCGAATGATTCATGTTATAAAATTTCAAAAAACTTTAATTGAAAACTCTGTGTTCGCGCTATTTTATATTGCAACTTTTTGTCGTGAAAGTTTCACCTTGGCTGTTTTAACTGCCTTTTTCCAAATAGTTTTTTGGTTTAACTTTTTTTGCTGTTTTATTCAGAAGCGGATTTAAGGGTAGGACTGGGGGACGCCTCCACTCAGGGATTCGACCCCCTGCCGACCCACAGGCTCATCCTTTGTATTATTTTGAGATATCTATGTTTGACTCACTGACATAATTTTTTTTGAAGGCGATTTTGGCGCCAACATATGCCAGTTTTGAGGGAAGTGGGCAACAACAAAAAAACGCATCTTTTGATCAAATTTTTTCCAAAAGACTGAAAACGCTTCTCCTGGCCTGTTTTTTTTAAAATAAAAATTAGCCTGTAGTGATTGGGGAGAGATCCGAAAAGGAGACAATCTGAAAAGTGAACGACAAAATTTAAAGGAAAAACTAAGACAACAAAGACGATGAATCAAGAAAGTAGTGATACAAAAGGTCTTAACAATGACAAAGATTTCAGTGTTTTTGTCCTTTTTAGGCTGATTAGGATGATTGCACCTTTCTGTACTGCATGGAAAACAGTTGTTCGTGGCAACTTAGTTCTTTATTTGGGTTCTATCATGCTTTTCTAACATAGAGGTTAGTGAAATCGGTAAGATTCCGACAAGATTTATACTCGTGGTACTTTACAAGATAAACTCGTGGTATATACTCGTTTTAAAGTATAACATTGTTCATACTAGGTGTTCGGCACCATCGGTTAATTCGTTTGACACGACATTTGAGTGAACAGCTAACAATGAACTCATAAGAGTGGATTGAAACAAATGTTGAAGCTTTCCATCGTAAAATTTCAAAATGACTTGAATTTTACAAACGGAAAAATGACTCAAATTCAAGTCGCGCCCTTCGAGAGAGCAAATTTCTGGTTATTGAAACAAACAGTTTTTGGAAGAGTAAATGTTGATGCTCGGAAGGTCAAATAATTAAGAAGGTCAAATATTTGTTTGCATACCTTGTCACATTTAACCATCGGGCTGAAATAACATTATAGATTGAAATCTATCGGATCAACTCATTTTTTTTCTGGTGAGTTTAAATTTGCCTTGATGTTTTAAATAATGGCGTTTCAAATCAATTGAAAAAAAAACTTCATTATTTTGCAACAGAAACTGGCACCTTTTTATAGTCATACGTTCTCCTTATACGAGACTTTCAAGTTCATCAGGACTTCGTCATAGTTGAAAATCTGACAATAAGTTTTCAGTAAAAAAATCCGGATCGACTCAACTTTCATCCGTAAAGTAGACCAAATAGAGACAGAGTTCTATTAAAGTTTCGTGGATGTGATGGTCTGAAAAATGAGGTCATTCCGCTGAAAATTAAAATTTTTTGAAACCCAATATGGTATTTTTTACCCTGAAGTGCGACTGGTCAGTTTTTCTGGTCCCCTTTTATTCAAACGATGGTATATAAACCAGACAGAGTAGAAACCAGCTACTGTACCAGCCGAAAACAATTGAGCAGCAGTTTCTTGAAAATCACGCTAATATCAGCACAAATAACTTTTAGATGGCTTGTAGTTCTGATGTTTCACTCGCATTTTTCTGAAACCTATGTTTAAATAACCTTTTTTAAAACCGTTTGACGCAAACTTTTAATTCGAGTAGGTGAAACCAAGACATAATATGAGCAGCTCGGATAATCTGGAACCATTACTGCTCAAACGGGCAACCAATTGGCTTCCTCTTAGCGATCGGGGGGAGGGGGCAGAAGATGGGGGGACTGCGCAAGAGATGAGACGCGCTCACACATTCACAAGCATAGCAAACAGTCTTATGAGCTACCAAGAAGGATGTGGGGGTGGTGGTGTTAATGGGTATGGGGGCGTTTCGCAAAACAATTTGGGTGTCCCGGGGCAGTATACGGATATGGATGATGGAGATTATGATGGTGTTAACTACAAAGACGACATCATTTCATCACGATCAATCCACCTTGATGGTACGTATCATAGTCATCTGGAGTTCAGTTGTTCGGCTACTTTTACTCAATAAAGAAGTGTGAAGTATTTCAATTTTATATTGTTTTCAAAAATATATATAGCCCTTTGTCGTTCAGCAAAACGTCTGTAATGAACAATTTGGTATCTCATTATTTACCATGCAATCGCGGCTCAGTTTGAATAAAAAGTTTCCAGAAAAGTGTTCAACGTTTTCAGAAGTTGGTGCAGAAATACCTAATATGCACGATCAGACGATTACTTTTTACTGGATATATTATCGTGAGGAGTTTTGAAGGCCGAGTTATAAAATCCAAACAAAAAATTTTCAATTTAGGAGCCAAAACTGACGTTAGGAAATCTGTAATTTTTCTAAATAATGTTGCGTTGTTCAAGATAAAAGCTTTAACTCAGACGGCGACTTGACTGAGCTCTCGTCAAACTTCGGCAACTTCGGCTTCGGTCCGTCTATTCGGAAGTCTATGTCGGCGAAATACGAGAAAGCACACAGCAAGTGGTTCCACAAGCTAGACCGGTTTGGACTCGCTTTTTTCTACGAGAAACGAAGCCTTTTCAGGGTTTTTTTGTTCACGCTTCTATGTACTGTAGCTGCATTTATCTACATGATTGAAGACTATCAACAATGCACCACTAAGTTTATGGGTCTAACTAAATCAGCGGGTGCACGAACTTTGGAAGGGTTCCAAGTTAATTCTGGGCTGAAATATTACGGAGTCGATGTGAAAATGAGGGGCATGTTCAATCCGAACATTCAAGACACGAGCGCAATGAACGAATCACTTTTCGTCTCGTTTTGCAACAAAATAGGGATCTATTATACTAAACGTCCCTAAAAAGCAGTGGAACAAGTTTGAAAATACTGACACGGTAATGAGGAGCATTTGACCTTGCAGGAATTTGTTATTTTCTTGCAATATGATTAAGCCTCCAACGAGTTTTGAAAAAAAAATGCTTTTCAGAAGCTTTTGAGGTATCGATAAAACCGTCGCAATATTTTGGAGCAGCCAAAAATTATTATCACTATTACTAAATTTTGCTTGAAAAGAAAGTTTTAAGGCACAAACAGTCTAATAGATCCCAAAATAGGCAAAAACACAGAGTGTTACGGGGATAAATACTTGGCATTGGAGGTTAACGGGTCAGACCCAGAACTGATCGAATGGACCCAAACCCTCAAACACGAGGACCACACAATCATGCAGTTTCAACTGATCAATTTTCGCAGGTAAGTGTAAAGTTCTGAGTGTTCTAAGTGTAAAAAACCAAATACCGGAAAATTGTGCTCAAAATTCAAACAATGCAAGAGAAAAGCGTGAAAATTATTCAGTTTTGGACAGCTTAAAGGATATTTTGATAAGTTGAAAAATTTTTCGCATTCGTTCATTCTGAGAAAAGCCCCCTAAAAACACCAAAAAGCAAAACTAGGGAAAGTAAGGGCTATAATCAGGCCAGAAGGGTTGAGTGCGCTAAAATTGACAAGCAAACAGCACCCTTTAAACTTTCCAAATTTGACTGTTATTCGCGTTTGATTATTTCACATTCTTAATTCTGATTGGATCAAACAGTTTTGGGCATTCGGTCCTCGGGTATGGGAGTAACCCACAAAGCGCATTCAACGCCTTACTTTTGGTTTCTCAAGTAGTACAAATTTCTCAACAACCTTCTTGTCAGGTACTTGGCGAGTGAAATCAATGAAATTCGATTCACTGACAATATACTCCAGGCTAATTGATTGTTATCTGATTTGCAGCAGATATAAACATGGCTTAAGTTTAGGATTTCGTTCGAGGTGGAATACTGCTTCGTGACCAACTTCTCCCGAGCAGAGGTGCCGATTGCCATTTGTCTCCTGATGATGCTATACATTCTTCTAATCACAGAGATGATGCATAAGGTACTTTTGCCATCCTCGTATCCTCAAAAATGAGTTTTTCGACACTTAAAAATTGAACACTTCTATTAGAAATTTTAATTCAACCTTTTTTAGAACTCTTTTTCAATCTAGTACACATATTTATTATCTGGTCAGGGGTCGAGATTTTTTATAAATCATTGATAGAAACAGCGGAAAGGCTGAATTAATTTCATCTCACTTGTCCGTGTCTCATACTGGTTGGAATGAATTGAGTGTGAACTTGTTGTCTGTTCCAGACCCTGGCAGCCATGTTGACCTCCACTTTGTCGCTGGGTGCTCTGAGTCTGATGAATAAGGGACCTGATCTGGACACCGTGGTCGACTGGATAGAGTGGGAGACTCTGTTTCTCCTCTTTGGAATGATGCTGCTCGGTGAGTGAAAAAAAACCAGGGGTGTATTATTGGAAAACCGACAGTGAACAAGGGGCAAAGGTCACCGCTTATCAACATGATCTGTTGTCATTGCTTGAGGATGTAATGCAAAGCCAACACAAATAACAACCCAGTCGAGAAAAATAATAACCCAGTCGAGAGAAATTACCGAAACTTGCATTTAATTGGTCTAAATTTGCTTGCTAGCTCGCATATTTGTACTTTCTCGGGAAAGAAGGAGAAAGGGCAGTTTGCAAGGGTGGTTCCAGTATTTTTTTTGGAGACGGGGGAGTTTCAAAGTAATCGAAACTTTTGTCAACTTTTTTTCTAGGTCGATCCAAACATTTTTTATTTCTCGGAGAGGATAGCCATATCACTCTCCGATGGTGATAACTCACTGTTATAAAAAAAGTGTAGCCCAAAATAAAGCCACCCAAAAGTGTTTCTAGAAAGAAAAGAATAATCTTTAAAACATTATCAACCTCAGATATGGCGCCTCAGAGTTGAGATATGGCGCCGCTGTTTTGAATACTATTTTTGTTCATCATGTTTGTTTGTTGGTTTGTTTGTTCAGTGGCTGTGTTTGCGGAGAGTGGTTTCTTCGACTATTTGGCAGTTGTCGCCTACAGATTGTCGAAGGGGGATCAGTGGAGCATCATCTTCATCCTCTGTGCAGTCACCGCCACAACATCCGCATTCCTTGACAATGTCACCACCATCTTGTTATTGACACCTGTCACCATCAATCTCTGCCAGGCTAGTTCTTGTATTAATTGAGGAATAATGACGATTTTAAACAGAAAACCTGAACGAATCTAGCTAAAAAAAACACACATCCTCATATGACCCGTGTCGAGATCCGCTACCATTTTCAGATTTTTGTGACAAAATTTTGGCATTTCCAGACTTTCGCGACCAAATTGATTCGTCGCGACTTTCGCGGCCGAGACGGAGATAGCGCGACCCGAATTTTGCAACCGATATTGGTACGTCCGGACTTTCGCAACCCAAAAAATCAGCCAACTCGCGAACAACGTGGAGACGGTGCAACCAGTGCGACACAGGAAGCCGAACATGCAACGAAACTCTTTCTAGTCTTTAGCGACTGAGATGTACTCGGCGCGACTTTCGTGACCAAGCTAGAAACGGCGCGACTCTTAACAAATTTCTGGCAACTTTTGCAATCAAAGTGGAGACGGCGCGACTCAGAAAACGACGCGACCGGACAATCATCGGCGCTATCGGTATGACCGGCGCGACCAAACTTAGTAATTTCAAGGCTTTCACGACCGAGGTACACACCGGCAATTTTGTGACCAACTTAGAAACGGCGCGAAGCTTAACAAATATTTGGCGACTTTTGCAATCGAACTGAAGACGGCGCGACCCAGGAAACGCTGCGACTAAACAAAATCAGCGCCATCGGTTTGGCTGGCGCGACCAAAAGGTGTCGTTTCCAGTCTTTAACGATCAAGATGAAGACGTCGCTACTCAGGAAACGGCACGAAACAACAAGCAACGATGCGACCGGCTTGGCCATCGCAACCAAACTTTGTTATTCGAAGATTTTTGCGACTGAGGTAGAGACGGCGCAAATTTTGCGACCACGGTGGTGACGGCGCGACCCAGAAGAAACTTCTGGCGACTTTTGCGACTGAAGTGGAGACAGGGCGATTCAGGAAACGGCGCGACCCGACAAAAATCGGCGCTACCAGTATGGCCTTTGCGATCAAACTTTGTCATTTCGCGTCCGTAGTGGAAACGGCACGAACAACAACAAATTTTTTGCAGCGCGGCCAAGAAAAAATCGTTTGAGGTTTTAGCGACCAAGGTAGAGATGGCGCGTTTTTCGCGACGAAGTTGTAGACGGCGCGACTCGGGATTCGGCGCAACCGGACAGCACCAGCGCAACAAGCTTAGCCGGCGAGATCAAACTTACTCATTTCAAGACTTTCACGATCGATGAATGTATAATGAAAATTGAAAATTGTATACCGTGCCCATCACTCGTCTACTAACTTGACAGACTATAGATTAAAAACTTAAACTACAGTCACGGGACGAATAAGCTGCAATCTTGGATTTTCAAGCGCTGAAATGAATCATAAATTTTTCACGTTTCTGCCGTTTTCTCTAAAACTGCTCGAGAATCACAATTTTCGGCATGGGGTTGACAAAACTGTTAATCACAATATAACCGGATAAGAAAACGGAAAAAAATGTTTTGAAGGCGTCATTTGGTCATTTAGGATAAGATGTTGTCAGTGCAAAAAAAGCATCAAAAGCAGCAGAAGCAGTTTGGACTTGAGAGTATTCACAGCTAGGCCCGCAATTAAGTTCTTTTTGTACGTAAAATGAATACAAAAAAAACTACTAAGCTACGAAATTAATTCCGATTGTCTCTTTTTATAAGTCGATGAATTTTCAGTCACCTTCTGTCTAAGAGCCTGACAAAACATTTTATTTTTTTAAGACGGAAAACTTATTCGAGGATATTGCTTAGATCCCTATTTTTTCACCGAATCCTTCTAAGTCCGAAGTTTCAAACTGCAAGTTGTATGGTTTTTTATCCAACTAAACTCTAATAAACAATTTCACCTACCCCATATCCAAATTTTAACGATGAGTCTAAAAGTTTCCTATCCCTTGACTGTTGTCATATTTCAAATCAAATAAAGATCTTATTATTTTGATTATGGGAGTTTGCCTTTGCTTTTATAAAAATAAAAATAAACAGTTTATAATACATTCAATAGTACATTTTGTTCTTTTGTTCTCAATGGCTCGTTTTCTAAGAAGTTAGAACATGAAAAAAGATGTGACTACTTCTAATCTGAAATTAAACAAGACTGCTCGTATATCAGGGCAAAGCCCTGAATGTTCTGTTCTGACTGCCCTTTAATTGTAATTCATATCGAATAGTTTTTAGGAAAAGAAAATTTTGAAAAACCTGTAAATCTTTGACAGAATCAAAGTGTGAAACTTTGAGCCGTACGAAATTAATATGACCAATTAGCTAGCCTGAATTAAATTTGGAACAACTTTGTTGTGCGGGATAATTTGCCACGCATAATTACTTCGTGTTACGCTCTCAGCAATATGCATAAATTCTTCAAGCGCGCATAAATTAGTCCAAAAATGGCCAATTTGGCAACCTCCGAACTCCCAGACATAAAAAAATGATCAGAGGTTAAATATCTTTTTGACTTTGTTGTCAGTGCAAAAAAAGCATCAAAAGCAGCAGAAGCAGTTTGAACTTGAGAGTATTCACAGCTAGGCCCGCAATTAAGTTCTTTTTGTACGTAAAATGAATACAAAAAAAACTACTAAGCTACGAAATTAATTCCGATTGTCTCTTTTTATAAGTCGATGAATTTTCAGTCACCTTCTGTCTAAGAGCCTGACAAAACATTTTATTTTTTTAAGACGGAAAACTTATTCGAGGATATTGCTTAGATCCCTATTTTTTCACCGAATCCTTCTAAGTCCGAAGTTTCAAACTGCAAGTTGTATGGTTTTTTATCCAACTAAACTCTAATAAACAATTTCACCTACCCCATATCCAAATTTTAACGATGAGTCTAAAAGTTTCCTATCCCTTGACTGTTGTCATATTTCAAATCAAATAAAGATCTTATTATTTTGATTATGGGAGTTTGCCTTTGCTTTTATAAAAATAAAAATAAACAGTTTATAATACATTCAATAGTACATTTTGTTCTTTTGTTCTCAATGGCTCGTTTTCTAAGAAGTTAGAACATGAAAAAAGATGTGACTACTTCTAATCTGAAATTAAACAAGACTGCTCGTATATCAGGGCAAAGCCCTGAATGTTCTGTTCTGACTGCCCTTTAATTGTAATTCATATCGAATAGTTTTTAGGAAAAGAAAATTTTGAAAAACCTGTAAATCTTTGACAGAATCAAAGTGTGAAACTTTGAGCCGTACGAAATTAATATGACCAATTAGCTAGCCTGAATTAAATTTGGAACAACTTTGTTGTGCGGGATAATTTGCCACGCATAATTACTTCGTGTTACGCTCTCAGCAATATGCATAAATTCTTCAAGCGCGCATAAATTAGTCCAAAAATGGCCAATTTGGCAACCTCCGAACTCCCAGACATAAAAAAATGATCAGAGGTTAAATATCTTTTTGACTTTGAACACATGAAGTCTATATCTTCATTGGGGTATTAACAACTTTGTCAAAAACTATTATTTCGATCAACGAAAATTGACTGAATAAAATAATCTCACCGAGCATTAATATTCCGTTTTCTTCGAAAGTCGGAACAACAAGACTTCTCGTATCAGGGCGAAGCCCTGAATGTTCCGACTGCCTTTTAAGGTTTATGGAGCAGTAATAACATTAAAAAAATTCAATGAAATAAAACAAAATGAAAAAAAAAATTTCTAAAACTTGAAATTTTTTTATGAAAATCATCCGCCCACACGCCATATGAAGTACAAAAAGAGAGATTTCGTTCCTTGTAACAAACCAATTATGGCAAATAAGCTTCTTTCTACCAATTTGAAATGATTTCTAAGACGATATAAATCTCCGCTTAAGCGTTAATAGTGCGAAACATATCGCGCGTTAATTGTACCAAATTGGCCAAAATGGCAATGTTTGAACCCCCATAACTTTACTTTACGAAAAACGATCACAGGTGAAATGACTTTTCAAATTTAAGCTCAGGACAACACTACAATTTGAATGATATGTTAAAAATCCCGTCTAAAATCACTAGTTAAAAAGTCGAAGTTTGAAAAAAACCACCTAGAGCACAAACATTCCGTTACTTTCATTACGAAAGTCGGAACAACAAGCGATATTGTCGCCGTTCTCTTACCTATTTATTCCAAATTTTTCCGATTGTATCTTCCTCATTTCCTTGTCTATAATCACAAAAGTCAAAAGTATTGCTTGCAACAGGTATTGCATATGGAGTCCAAATGGGTCTTAATCGCAGAGGTCATCCTATCAAACATCGGAGGCACTGCAACAGGTAACTGCACTTCCTAACTTAATAGTATTGTATCGTGTCCCTGATTCTAAGGGGAACCCTTCCTAAGGGGTGGGGGAGGTCCTCACCTAAAGCAAAATCCTAGGAAGTGGGCCCTTAATTTATTGAAGGACCCTCATCCTAGGGTTTTCTGAACATAAAAAATTTCCGACCCACATAGCAGAAGACCCCTACTTAGGATCTTGCTAATTTTTGCTTAACAACAAGGTACAAGATACATATTCTTTCTAATTCTAATTTTTGGGGTCCTTATCATTTGTCTTGGTTAATTATACAAATCAAACTAATTGGTATAATTCTTTCGGGCAAATGAAAGAATTATTCTTTCGACTTCTATTCTGATTTTTTGAGAAAGTTGGAAAATTATAAACAAAACTGACTGTATACTTATAATTAGTCGAATTAAGCTGTGGCTAAATTGATCAAGTTTATTTGTGTATACATGTCTCTAAGCTGTTTTCAGCTATCGGGGACCCTCCTAACGTATTGATTGTGTCATCCGAGCACCTGTCGGGGAGGGGTCTCTCCTTCCCCATCTTCACCCTCCACCTCTTCCCCGGCTCTTTTCTGGCCTGTTTCGGGGCCATGGGTCTCATCCGGGTGCTCTACTCCAGAGTTAGTCTGGAGACCAAGAGAGACGTGGGAGACGTCACTTTCGAGAAAGAGTTGAACATGTGGAGACATACTATGGCAAGGTATGGCAAGGTCATGGCCATTTCTCATTGGTCATGGCCCTCTCTCAGAAACTTTCAAGTACACCAAAATTAAAAGTCGACTTCGGTCTAGGTTTTTGTAGGAGTTCATTGATGCATTCCATATCGACTCCCACACTCGCTAAGGCATTAATGAGCATTGCTAAACCAATTAGTTTCAAATAACTTTTCTTCTATAATTTCAATAACTATAGTTTTACATTTGAAAAACTTTTATAGCAATTTGTAGAGATCAATGCTTGCTTTCTGAAATGCTTCGAAAAAATATTGCAAATTGTAATGTGACAAAACCTTGTTTTTTTTTCGATGTGCTTCGAAATGCTATAAGACGAAACACCGCCTCAAGCTTCGGATCGAAACATTAGTTTCGAGCATTTTTTTCTTAAACGTTCATCTAAACTTGCTTTTCTTATTTGATTTTCAATAATAAACAAAAAATACTGCTCGCATCAGGGCAAAGCCTTAAAAGTTCCGACTGTGGCTTAGGTCTATCAAGAAGTACTCGCTGTTTAAAAGTTGATGATCTTAATTAAAACAAGAATTTTTATTTGATAACATCTCACACGCTATAGGTAGTAGAAATTAGTAGATTTTGCATATAGAAGAGTACTAAATAGACCAAGTAGCAGGTCTCAATTCAATTTGGATTGATTCCAGAGGACGGGTTAAAAAATTCGTTAACGCGTTAATAGCCCGAAATATAACGCGCGTTAAATGTCCCTAATTGGTCAAAATAGCAATCTTTAAACTCCCATAACAGTACGAAAACTTATTATGGCTCAAAATTCTTTTAATTTTTAATTGCGAAAAACAATATCTTTCAGACGGTATAAAATTTACGTCAAAATCCTTAGTTAAAAGTCACAAAATAACTGAAGATTACAACCATTCCAAGCAATAATTGTACTTTCTGCAAAAATTTCATCAAAAATGGCTAGGAAAAAATTCGAATTTTGTCTGCAGAAAAAAAAAACCACTCCGAGTACAAATAATCTGTCAACCTTTTCAAAAGTCGGAACAACAACAGAGCTCGTATCAGGGTAAAATTATGTATATTCTGACTGCCTATAATTGATTTTATGTTTTTCTTCAATTGTTCAAAAAGTTGAGATTATGAGATGATATAAAATTATTCCGTCAAAACTTGCAAGTCAAAATTCCGAACTTTGTCTAGTTAAAAAAACCAATCTTTGCACAATCATTTTGTTATTTTTTTGAAGTTTAATCAATTATAATTACTCTTCTTTTGTAAATTGAGGCATTTGCTGTATCCATTTAAGGAGCAGCCAACTTAAGAGCCACTTAAGAGAGCAGCTCAAAATTGTTACCCTTCATATTCGTTTAGTTTGCGTAAACTAAGAAGTGTGATCTGTTTCAAAGTTGGAGAACTAATTCTTATGGAATTTAATTTGATATGTCCTATACGATTTGCAGGAAAAAACTCCCGCTCTGACAAACTTGAGATTAAAATCAATTGTATTGAATATTCTACAGATAACATACTGCATGAAATCAATTTACGAAACTCATTTAAAGGTTGTTGCCTGAAATGGATTAAGAGCGATGTTCTTGGATTTTCGCAAGGCAGTGAAATCTATCAAAATGTCAAAACAAATATTGTTTTAAAATAATCAATCATTTTAATTCGAAAATTGAGCAAATTTTTTTTCTCAAGAAAAATCTCCATTGGAGATATAGAGAGCAAGAGTCACTTGAGGAGATTTTTTTTACCATTGTAAGCTATTGTGGTGATGGGAGTCTTTTTTGAGTTTTGCAAATCTAAAGGCTTCTGCGGCATGGAAAATAAAGTTATGGAAAATTTCTGAAAATGAATTTTTAACCAATTTTCTAGGCTCAATTATGTTAGACAAATGATGTGTAATCAAAAAACTCAATATAGAACAACTCATTTTTGGTGCAGAAAATTTACAGATTTGAGATGCTCTATGTTTTTTTTTCAGGCGAAACATCAGCAAAAAAGTTAAATGAAAAGCATGCGCTATAATTTCTTGTCCAGTTTTCTCTATTCTTTGATAACCGAGAAATTTTGTATAATCTGTATCAATTGATAAAACAAAAAAAGTAGACAAAAAAGTCAGTAAAAATCAAATTAAATTAATTTAAATTGATTTTGTTGTTACTCAAAATCCGTATGAAAATTAAACCAAAAAAGGGTAAAAAAGAATTTAAATCGATTTCGAATTGATTGAAATTGGTTTATTAGGCTGCATTTTTGTATCAAACTAAAGCGATTTTAAATCGATGCCAATCAATTTTTTCTAAGTTCGAGCAACATTATCTGTATAAATTTGATTGCAATCCATATCTTATCAGTACAGGTATGCAGTAGCAGATTGTAAATGAATGTTGTTTAGCCGCAAATTAAACCTTTTTTTTGCTCCAGAGTCGGAGTTGTGTCACGCGAGGAAAAGAACGTGCGACGTGCTCTTATTGTTCACATGCAACATCTGGTCCAATCCAGACGACGCCACGTGACCAGAATGGAACAACTGGAACAACAGAACAAGGGGGTCCACGGGGGTAAGAGGGGAGTGAATAAAGAAGAGCAGTTCCAGTCTAAGTTGGCTGAACTGGAGAAGAATTACGTCATCAGAGACAAAGTCTTGCTCACAAAGTGCTGTGTTGTCCTCATCTGTAAGTCATCCTAGAGTTTTCTCTAACCTCGCGACAACCTCCACGAAACCCTTCCACGACAAATCTATAAATTACAAAAGCATTTGAAGAATTATTAAATCAATTTAAGAAAAAGCTTCAGCTAAAAGAGGAAGCTTGTGCGAGTGATCTCAACCTTGAGATGTAACGGGTGCTTTTAACGTATCCATTTTAGTTTTTGTTCCGACTTTCGATACGAAAGTAACGGAATATTTGTGCTCGGAGTGGGTTTTTTTTTCTTCAGACAAATTTCGACTTTTTAACTAGCCATTTTTGACGGAATTTTTTTTACATCATTCGAAAGGTATTGTTGTCCTGAGCTCAAATTTGAAAAGATATTTCACCTGTGATCATTTTTCGTAAAGTTACGGGAGTTTAAAGATTGCCATTTTGGCCAATTTGGGACAATTAACGCGCGATATATTTCGCGCTAATAACGCGTAAGCTGAGAGTTAATCCGTCTTAGAAATCGTTCCAAATTGGTTAAAAGAAGCTTATGTGCCATAATTGGTTTGTGACAAGGAGCGAAATCTATCCTTTTGTACTTTGTATGGCGTGTCGGGGGATGATTTTCATAAAAAATTTCAAATTTAAGAAAAAATTTTTTTTTGATTTTTGTTTTGTTTAATTGAGTTTTTAAATGTTTTTACTGCTCCATGAACCTTAAAAGGCAGTCGGAACATTCAGGGGTTCGCCCTGATACGAGCAGTCTTGTTTGTTTTTATTATCATAAACTATCATAGACTTACTAACCAACCATGATCCATTACTAACACTGACGATTATTTGTAATGCTGAAACTACTTGTACTTTCGGCACCAGAACAATTTAAATATAACTTAGAAGACAGTTGTTCTCCTTTGGAATAAGTTCCAGATATCTAACCCGCAAATACCAGTATACATTAGATCTATTGAGACTAGGAGATATAAGATTAAGATTAAGACTAAAAAATTGCACGAATCGACCCGGCCGAAAATAAGATAGCGTGACGAACAGACGGTGTACCTTATCTGAAATTACTCTATGAGTACGCTACTCCAGGCATAAACCAAAAACAAAAAAAACTGCTCTGACCACTTCTGATTTTTATACTAAATTTCATTAAACTTGATGACAGGATACTGAACTTCTAATTGTTCCGACTTTCGATACGAAAGTAACGGAATATTTGTGCTCGGGTGGGTTTTTTTTTCTTCAGACAAATTTCGACTTTTTAACTAGCCATTTTTGACGGAATTTTTTTCTATCATTCGAAAGGTATTATTGTCTTGAGCTCAAATTTGAAAAGATATTTCACCTGTGATCATTTTTCGTAAAGTTACGGGGGTTTAAAGATTGCCATTTTGGCCAACTTGGGACAATTAACGCGCGATATATTTCGCGCTAATAACGCGTAAGCTGAGAGTTAATCCGTCTTAGAAATCGTTCCAAATTGGTTAAAAGAAGCTTATGTGCCATAATTGGTTTGTGACAAGGAGCGAAATCTATCCTTTTGTACTTTGTATGGCGTGTCGGGGGATGATTTTCATAAAAAATTTCAAATTTACGAAAAAAATTTTTTTTTGATTTTTGTTTTGTTTAATTGAGTTTTTAAATGTTATTACTGCTCCATGAACCTTAAAAGGCAGTCGGAACATTCAGGGGTTCGCCCTGATACGAGCAGTCTTGTTTGTTTTATTATCATAAACTATCATAGACTTACTAACCAACCATGATCCATTACTAACACTGACGATTATTTGTAATGCTGAAACTACTTGTACTTTCGGCACCAGAACAATTTAAATATAACTTAGAAGACAGTTGTTCTCCTTTGGAATAAGTTCCAGATATCTAACCCGCAAATACCAGTATACATTAGATCTATTGAGACTAGGAGATATAAGATTAAGATTAAGACTAAAAAATTGCACGAATCGACCCGGCCGAAAATAAGATAGCGTGACGAACAGACGGTGTACCTTATCTGAAATTACTCTATGAGTACGCTACTCCAGGCATAAACCAAAAACAAAAAAAACTGCTCTGACCACTTCTGATTTTTATACTAAATTTCATTAAACTTGATGACAGGATACTGAACTTCTAATTGTTCCGACTTTCGATACGAAAGTAACGGAATATTTGTGCTCGGGTGGGTTTTTTTTTCTTCAGACAAATTTCGACTTTTTAACTAGCCATTTTTGACGGAATTTTTTAATATCATTCGAAAGGTATTGTTGTCTTGAGCTTAAATTTGAAAAGATAGTTCACCTGTGATCATTTTTCGCAAAGTTACGAGGGTTTAAAGATTGCCATTTTGGCCAATTTGGGACAATTAACGCGCGATATATTTCGCGCTATTAACGCGTAAGCGGAGAGTTAATCCGTCTTAGAAATCGTTCCAAATTGATTGAAAGAAGCTTATTTGCCATAATTGATTTGTTACAAGGAGCGAAACCTATCCTTTTGTACTTTGTATGGCGTGTCGGGGGATGATTTTCATTAAAAAAATTCAAATTTTAGAAAAAAAAGTTTTCATTTTGTTTCATTTCATTTAATTTTTTAAATGATATTACTGCTCCATAAATATTAAAAGGCGGTCGGAACATTCAGGGCTTCGCCCTGATACGAGCAGTCTTGTTTGATTTTCTGCAAATTTTCATTATTTTTGGAATAATAACCTCTCCTTTTTGAGTTTTTCGTGATGCTATTGCGCTATCCTGGCTATCCTGGCTATCTTGGTTATAAATTGATAGTTTATAAATGATAATTTGTGTAGCGGTAGTGTGCATGTTGTTCATGCAGTCCACTCCCCTCTTCTCCACCGAACTGGGCATAGTGGCTGTGCTGGCTGCCATCCTCCTCCTCCTACTCACTGATCTCCAGGAGTTGCAGGATGTGTTGCACAGAGTAGAGTGGGACACCCTCATATTCTTCGCATGTCTGTTCGTCGTCATACAGGTACAACTCATTCTAAAACAAGTTGCAACAAGTCTATTCGCAAGTCGCGGCGAAGCTTTGAATGTTCTCACTGCACTTTGATTTGAAATGTGTTTTTTTTTAAATGGCTTTACTTCGAAAAAAAAGGATTACAGGTGATTTTTTTTCAATTGAGTTCCAGATAATAACATCTTTCAGATGGCAAAAAAATTTTCTGTAAAAAACTCTTAGTTAAACAGTCGAAAATTGATTGAATAAAAAAACGGGCCCAAGAATAAATATTCCGATTTCTTCGAAAATCAGAACAAAAAATTGGATCAGACAAAATTATTAAAAAAGCAATCTGCTAAATTTTGATTCTTTTTCACTAAGAGACCAATCTGTGTATTTTGTTAATTGTAGATTCCGCAAAAAGATCACTCTCTTTAATTTTTTTTTATCTTGTGCTTCATTTGAACATGTCGTCAAATGTCAGCGTGTCCAAAGACTTGTCTATGGATGCCAGTGAACTACACTCTCCGAGTTGTGTGCCTATCCAGTGCAGTAGAGCCTCGTAAAATGCTAGTCATACATTTTTCATGCAATTCCACAAGTACCAAAAATTGCATGAAAAGTATAAGATTAGTGATTTTTCATATATAGAAATTGTATTACTAAAATTTTTCCATAAACCCAAAAATTGATTTTTTTAAGTTAAGAATTCGGGTCGTGCTTGTAACCGAACACAAATGAAAATGACCTTGGTTTACTCAAAACTAAAGTCATCGAAGGTTAGACGGTCTTACAATTTCAATGCACAGCAAACGACCAGAATTCTTTAAGAGTTGTCTTACCTGAGTGTTATTATAGAAGTATAAAACAATTAAATTCCGGCCAAAATTTTTAAAATTGAATTTATTTTAAAAACCTTTTAAAAATAACTCCCTTAAAAGACTGTTTAGAATTTTAAAAAAAATCATGTTGAGTTCGCTTAATTCAGTTTTTTTTCTCGAAATAGTCAACCAATAAAGTCGAGATCCAGGTCAAGATCCATGTTCCGAGATTGTTTTTTAAACAATTTAACTAAAATACGATGCTGGCGCGAGTTAAGCATTTATTGCCCAATTTTTAGAAACTTTTTAGAAGAGAAAAAAAAGCAATTTTTTTCAAAGATTTTAAAATTTCGCAAGCTGGCTTAGACTGAATTTATTGTGAATTATAAAAAGAAATTCGCTATAATTTTTTCAATTTGGATTTTCTTCATACCAAAAAACGCGAAACTCAAACAAACATAATCTATTAAGGACGAATAAAAAAGTAATTTTTTGCTTCGAAACATACTTGCAAAATATTCCCGTTCCAAAAGTTTTATCATCTTTAGGAAGACATACAATCAATTTGTTTTTGCAGTCCAGTCCATTCACCTCAAATGGGAAGCAAAAATTGTGAACCTGTAATTTCAGTTGTTTCTTCTTTGTGTTTTGATTTATATTTATTTTGATTTATATTTATTTGGTAAGAAAAAAAATTATTATTTTCTTTTTTTTTGTTGATTTGTTTTTAATGACATGATTGTGGCAGCTTATTAGTGTGATCATGATAATGAGTGATAATAAGGTTTTTATCTGCTTGTCAATTGATGAAACTTAACTAGTTAGAAATTCTTCCAGAGAAAAAAGTTTTTTTTATTACTACTTGTTATTTTTAATATTTTTTATTAAAACTATATTTACTTGCAGTATAAGTCCAGACGCTTGGTGCATCCCATGATCCCGTTGTCAGCTGTCTTCTCCAAATTTTGTTGCATTATGTATAATTTTATTCAAATTTGATTCACATCTTTTTTTGTTTAAACGCGGATATTCAACAAAACGACATAATTGATGCCAAAATTACATTAGAATTACGTAAACTATATCAGCATAATTCAATTATCATCAGCATAAATAAGCGTAACAATTTCAGCGTAAAAACAACAGCTTTAGGTAACAATTGCTTAATAACAGTGAAAATTTGTGGATATGTTGCAAAAAATATCTTTTTTTGGTTTTTTGGAATGGTAATCTTATCTTCGGCTGGTTGGCCTTTCGGTTTGCTGGCCTTTCACCATACTAAACAAGGACTGCATAACTTTTTCATGAGGCGCATAGCTCTGAAAGCAAAATTTAGCTTCTTTCCGACCACCCAGCCCCTGCCGATTTTGTACTTGTAGCGCTTGGGTAGTGATGGTACCCAGCTATCATATGATTCCGGGTTCAAATCGCACATGCGCTGGAATTTGCAAGATGAGCTCTTGTAAGATAACCATAGCTTAGTTAAACTTAAATAACTAATCTTTGGGTTAGGCCTCTGCCATGTTAACTCAAAAAAATAAACCTTTCATACACAGGTATGATTGTTGTAAAAACTGTCATGCTGACCAATTAGACTCCTCAAAAACTAGTTTAAAACACTTACTTTATAAAAACCACTTATTACACCCCGAAAAAATACGTGCTTGATAAGCGTACGTGAGGTGGATGGGGGCGAAAAAAAAAGAAAATTGATTTTTTTCTAAATATATTTCATTTGAGGCAATGAACGAGATGGGTCTGATCTCTTTCCTGGTGGGTGTGAGCACAGAGTTGATTGGCAGTTTCCCCTCCTCCCTCCAGTTCCCAGTGGCACTCACTGTGGTTCTATGGACATCCGCCCTCGTCTCCTCCTTCATAGACAACATCCCCTTCACTCAGGCCATGATCCCGGTCATAGTGGACTTGTGTGACCAGAATCACCACTTGTACCTCAAACCACTCAGTTAGTATTTTCTCTGCACAATTCGGTTAACAGCATCAAACAGCTATAGCACAGCGTGTAACTTGTTTATTGGAATGTAGAAATGATTCTATTGTTTTGATTCTGGATTAGCCAAAAATTTCCCTCAATGATCAATGATTTGTTTATGAAAACAGTTGGCTTATAATGCAATTAACTTTTTGAGGGTTTGCTCTCATTTAGGAAGAGGGTGAGTTTCCTAGAGTCTCCCAGAGACGGTTTTGATTGTCTCATTTGCTGATATATTTTGTCTTCTAAATTCTAAGTTAAAAGAAAATGTATTCAAAAACGAAGGTGATACGTTTGTTACACAAAACATAAATCAAGCAAGTAGCGGATTCAGGGGGGATTCGATTCCCTGCCGACCCAAAAGGTCTCGTTTTGTTTTATTTTGAGATATATATATATTTGGTGAGCTACCCTTTAAATTTTTCTAAAAGCGCCTTAGGCGCCAATAAATCCAAATATTTGGAGGGAGGGGAGCGCGCCGAAAAAACGCGATTTTGTGGTCAAAATTTTCCAAAAAGTGCCAAAAGAAGCCTTTTTGGCCCATCAAAACTTTGCCTACAGCGCAGAAAATTTGACCGAACCAGGGTCTTTTTTAGTGCTTTGGAAGAGCTCGGAAAATCAATTTATTTAACCTTAACTAAAAAAAAGTTTTCTGAAAATCTGCCCCCATCGAGAAAATCCTAGATCCGCCCCTGAATCAGGCGATTAAAAAATGGGTCCGATACATGTTGCAACGCTTGAAAATTGGCTGCGGAATCCACTGACATACAATGGGTTCTAGCGACAAGAAGAAGAAATTGACCGCGGAATCCACTGACAAATGGTGAAATCCAGCGAAATTTAATGGAATCCACATCAAAGGCCAAAACACGTTTGTCAGCGTATTCCACTGACAAAAAAATAATTTGTAGGCATTTTTTGTAGGGATCATTTGATAGTGGAATCCACTGACAGAAGTCTCTAAAACAAGCAAAAATGTGTCCGTGAAATCCAGACGCGTGAAAGCACAAACATGTGCTTAGTTATAAAGCCGAGCTTGGCGTTGTAATGTTACAAAAAAGAACGAAAATTTTTTTTATAAAGAAGCGAAAATTTATCTGTTATAAAAGAGAACGCAACATTTTTTATAGCATAATTTAGTCCAGAAAATGGCCAATTTGGCAATTTTCAAACCACAAAAAACAATCGGAGGTAAAATATCTTTTTAAATTTGAACTCAGGAAGTCAATACCTTCAATGGGCTTTGAAAAATGTTTGTTGAAAATTATTATTTCGATCGACGCAAATTGGCTGAATAAAAAAAAGCACACCGAGCATAAATATTTTGTTTTCTTAGAAAATCGGAACAAAAAGATTGTTCATACTATCCTCTAAGGATACGACCACACACAAATAAAACGCTCAGGAATTAAAATTTAAATACTTAGCTCTGCAGCTGATAAAATAAAAATTTAATTTGTTTTCCAGTATACGCGCTGGCTTTCGGCGCTTGTTTCGGTGGAAACGGGACAATAATCGGCGCCTCGGCCAACGTAGTTTGTGCAGGCATAGCTGAGAGCAAGGGCACCAAGATATCTTTCAAAGACTTCTTCATCATCGGATTTCCCGTCATGCTTCTAACCACTACAATCGCAACTGTCTATTTGTTCACAAGTCACTTATTGCTGCAGTGGGGAAACGAATGAAAAACTTCAAAACCAGCTGATTCGCGGAGAACAGAAATCAAACAGTGTACTTAGTTTCTAACAAAATTATCTGCATATTCATAAACTTTTTTAAAGCATCCAACTATTGACCAAATTTAAAAAAAGATTTGTCATTGAAACCAAATTTAAAACTTCCATTTAAAAAAATTGCCCAAAAATTTTCTCGCTTGCTTTATTTGCAATAGAATGAGTCAATTCTTTTGTCAGGCATTTTTCAAAGTTGATCAGCTACACTCTTCATTTATGAAAAAACGACTGACCATCCTGGCACAGTTGTGATCTAATGTAGTCTGTACGTTCCGCGGAAGCATCCTCGTGATTAGCGCAGAGTGGCCATTCCTCCTTTGAAGTCATTTATTACAATCCTTAGAGAAATTATAAGAGCACCAGATGATGTTTTCCTTTACTGATGATTTATCCGAAGGATTTTTGATAGAGTACTCAAGTTTACTGAAGAACATTTTGATACCTGAAGATTAGCACCGGTTTATAGGGTAATATTTGCTCCTTGATATGCCAATATAACAGAATTAGGGTAAAGCAAAATGTTTACGAAGATTTATAATCATTTAGAAAGTTTTCAAGTTCGTTATTAAAAAGTTCGCTATCTAGATCAGAATGATCTCCAAAATTTTCTAATTCCATCCTCAGCGATTCGTCCGTTGATGAGGTTGACATTTGGTCTGAAGATGTTGGACGTGAGTCTAGAACAATTAACTCCGCCGGAGTCGTCTTGTTGTTGGTCTCCTGTGATTCCTCAATTTCAATCACGATAGGATCGGTCGCCGAACCGGAGGCTTCTTGAACGTTCTCTACGGCATCAATAAAATAACGTTTGCCATAAAATTTTGGTGGGCCGACATTTCTACTAGAACGGCGGATGGTAGGAGGAATTTTACCGGATATGATAGTAGGATTGGGAGATACAGTGCACTCGTCAGTTGAGTCGCTTATCTCGTAGACCGGGAAATCTGTAACTGAGTTGTTATCCGTTGGATTACACTCGTCTTGCAGGTCCTGTTGTTCAATGGTGTCTTTGTCCCCTCCCTGGTTCACTGTTCTCTGTTCCGCAGTACTAGGTGTTCGGCAAGCGGGTATTATGCTTATTGGGCACTCGTAAGATTGGTCCATAGGTTGTTCTCTGTTAGGGTCAATGTCGTTTTCTAAAATCTCAGATTTTATTTCAGGATTTGTTACAGCGGAATTAGAATTATTTTCGATTGAGAGGTGAGGTGTATTTGAGTCTGAAATAAAGCGTTCTCTGGCTACGTCTCTACAAGGAAAACCGCCCGCTATCCATTCCCATTCGCTAGTATCCGAAATATCCGAAGGAATTAGCATAGATTCATCCGAAGCAAGATAACCTGGAGGAGTTGAAGACTTCTTTGAGTGGCGTGCTTGTCTTCTTGTAGATTTGTGCGATGACCCTGATATGCGTGTCCTAGTTAAGTTGTCGGATGTGGTCGGATCCAACTGTCTGGTCATTTTTTGGTTGGCTTTTTTGATCTTGGTTTCCGTGTTGGGCCTTCCTGTTTCTGACCTACTTCAACATTAGCATTAGGAAAATACGGGAATGAAACGTTTCCTTTAAAAGGTCTGATTTTATTTGAGGTAGAAATCGGAATCGCAATGTCGGATTGTTGTATTATTTTTCCGTCGGATAACTCTACTGTCGAAGTGGATGAATTTATAATTCTTTTATTTAGTTCCTTATAGAAACAGTCTCGGTTTATGTTACCGTTAGATTTCCGAAGGATTTTACCTTCGATTGGACTTTTGATTGGTAGTCTATTGGAGGTGATTTTCGAGGATGAAGCATAGTCTGTGTCGTAGCCTTTTTCAGTCGAGTTTTGGTTCTTCTTGGCTATCAAATCGTCCTTGTAGCCGTCCTCTAGTCTATCATCCGCGTTCCAATCCTTAGCTCATTCCTTAGACAGTATTGATTTCCCTTTTTCTAAAATTCCAAAGGAGGGTTTACCAGAAGCTAATTGTTTCCAAATAGTATTTGGTTTTCTGTTATAGTGAATCTCGAAGGGTGAACATTTAATTTTTGATTGATAGGTAGAGCGTAAATTCCAGATGATTTTTGAAACGGCATTTTGCAGTGTACATTTATGATGTTCTTTTGAAATAGCCAGTAGTTTGACTTTCACAGTGTGTACTAATTTTTCGACTAATCCGTTGGAACGATGGTCGCCTACTGTACAAAAGATTATTTTGATGTTGTTGGAATCGCAGAATAATTTACAGTCTTGGCTTGTAAAGCAATTAGCATGATCTACCCT
This sequence comes from Symsagittifera roscoffensis, assembly GCF_963678635.1. Taxonomy (NCBI): domain Eukaryota; kingdom Metazoa; phylum Xenacoelomorpha; order Acoela; family Convolutidae; genus Symsagittifera; species Symsagittifera roscoffensis. Next base: position 51,744,866 of record NC_087070.1, on the reverse strand, counting down.
TATAGAATAAGGTATTCCGAGTAAGAATATGTAGTCTTGTAAAAATTCTATAACTGTTTTTGAAGAAGTAGACGATGTAATTTTTGCCGACGGAAATTTAGAAAATCTGTCAATGCAAAGTAAAATGTATTTATTTGCCCCCCAATAAGAATCCAAAGGACCAGCGAAATCTAAATTAAGTTCTTCGTTTGGTTCCGATAATGGAGG
>NC_087070.1:51723006-51744459 GCF_963678635.1 Symsagittifera roscoffensis | reverse complement strand
CACGTTGCAAAAAAAATTCTGTTAAAAAAACTTCTTTCTGCCAGTTGACTATTGCAATATATCAGAGGTAGAAAAAGACTGCTCGTATTTTAAGGCAAAGCCTTGATTATCGTAACTGCACTAAAGGTCCACGGATTTTTTTTTTCGGTTGAATATTTGACAAAAAAATGAAAAAAAAATGAAAAAAAATTTCTCTGTTTTATACCTCTACACGCTATGTAATGAAATAATGGGGTAGAAGTGCTTGCCTTAATTCAAATTTGAACATAAAAATTTGCTTTTCACTAAAGTTGAAAGTACGGAATGTATAGCACTTTGATTATCAAACACATTTCAAATTGGCTTTTTTCAAAGGCCTGTAACTTTACAAAAATGATCACAGATGAAATATCTTTTTACTAATTGAGCTTAAGATAACATTTGCAAGCTATATTAACTTGGCTATTGGCAATGCAATCTGAAATTTTCAGGCAAACTGAAAGCAAATTAACCCAGCTTTTACGTTTTTTTTAAACATCAACGTTACCAAAAACCATATCGGGGAATATATAAAAATTAGAGATGGAAGATTATTTTTTGGAACCACCGCAGCACTAAAAGATATTGAGCCTCAATTTAACTAACTGCTTTTCCAAACAAAAAAAAATGACAAAAACAACTGTCAATGAAAACCGTCGAAAAAGTCAAAAGTTAAGAAGCAGTAGAGGACTGAATCATCGATCATTCAAGAAATTGACCGATGAAAAATTATCGACATGAATTGGATGAGGCATTGAAATATAAGTCAACTGTAATAGTATACAGAACTATTAACCATACAGTTGCAAGTTATAAACAAACTAAACAAAGAGTGAGCTCGTTTTAAAGTAACCGGGAAAGTAATTACTATCGAATAGGAACTGAACCTCTAAGTTTGCAACAGATTAAGTAGGAAGCTTTAATACAATGCAGTAAATCATACATTTTTTAACAATTCATTCTTTCTAAACGGTGCGCTTGGGTTAACAGCTCAAAATGTATTGTTTCTGACAACACAAAATTTTTAGGAATCTTAAACCTTGCTGTATTAATAAAAAAGGAAGCAAACAAAATTGCTATTTTAAAATATGGTAAATGTGTTAGCTATCTTAATATATTGAAAATTGTTTACGTATCTTGATACATAGGGTGCTAACGGGATAGTTGACTCCCTATGTTAATACATAGGGTTCAGAACCCCCCGCGTTGAATCTACCCAACTGTACTACTTAGAAGGACTAAGAGGGTTGTTCTCAACGGTAAAATATTCCCCATTTTTTTAGATTTCGATTTTTCAAAAACATTGCGGAATCTGCTGGAGTTCTTCCCAACTGCCAGGTCTGCGCGAATGAATGGTCAGCATTTTAAGCGGCGGACCAATGTTGCATCTCTCAAAAGAAACGAGAGCTCGTTTATATCTAAACTTAAAGATAGACGTTAGGAGAGACCAGTTTTGTACCTAACGAATTGAGACAGTCAATCCCGCTACACTTGAGTCGGCAAAATTGCGTTGTTGCAATCGGTAAAATTCTAGCTGCCTCCTGGTTTATACTTCGAGCCTATTTACTTTTTTTCAATCAAATTTTGTTAAAAGTTTTTTCAACTCAATTCTCACTCAAACAACTTTTCTCAGAAGAGTTCCGATCGAGCTTTTGCATTTAGGAATTGAAGATAACTGCGATCATAAAATTGGTCGAAGTTTTTCAACGAACAGTTTTGATGGAATTTGTAAACCAGGGGCGGATTTAAGGGGCCTAATATAGAGGACCTTCAGCGCCAATACATATAAATTTTGACTTTAAACGCAAGTTTTGGTCAACATTTTGAAAAGTGAGCAGAAACAATTTTTACTCTTAAGTATGGACTTTATGGCGTTTCAAGAGAGGTTGCAGAATCAATTTGCTTGACCCTCGAAAAAAAGTGCGCTCCTGCATCGAATCATAAAGTTTTGAGTCGTCCCAGTGTAACCATATTTCGATCCATTTTGTCTGATTATTTCTGATCATTTTTCGTATATTACATATATATCAATCACGTTCTTTCCTACAAAGCCTAATTTTTGCGCGGTCAGGTTTCCTGTTTTTTAACTTTTTAAAAATTATTACTTTTGGTGAAAACAATTAATTGAAATTCCAAGGATATAAATATCAGGAGAAAAAGCACTCGGGTAATTATATTACCAAATTTTTTATCCGGTCGAATTGTAAATCAGAAAATAGCAGTCACAGTTGTTATCAGAATAAGGAAATTAAACAAATTTTAACAACATTGATTTCAGACTTTTTGTTTCTTTTCGTGCGGAAACAGCAACCTAAATTTTATCAAATAGTTTTTGTAAAAAGAGCCAAATCACCTTATGAAACAATTTCTTGACAAAATGACAATCGTGGGAGAGAATCATCGTTAAAAATATTGATTTTATTGCATTGAGTTGATCATTAAAGTACAAATAATTTGAAAAAAAAACGGTCAAAATTTGCTAGTTAAAAATTGAAATTTATCTCGATAAAAACATTGCACATGTTTTCCGTCAATCAGACGTCGACCCTGACAAAAATGGATTAGGATCAGTTTCAGTATGAAAAATTATTTCGATTAATTTTCGATTGATTTAAGTATGAAAAAAATACCAAGAATAAATAGAAAAGATAAAGAGTGATTTGGGTCGATTGAAAATCAATTTGAATCGATCTTAAAACCCAGCTAATAAAAAAAACGATCCAATTTGATTTTGAATTGACTAAAATTCATTTTTTCTTGTCTAAATTTGGTTTTTTTAGGAAACTAAAACTAATTAAAAGCGTTTTCTTTGATTATGTTCAATGTTTTACTTTCATGATTTTTTATGATTTAATTGCATATTCTTGAGATTCAAACTTGATTTATTTTGACCCTTTTTCCTGACTTGTTACATAGAGTTTTGCCCACAATCTGATTTACAATAAGAATTTTCTTTGATTTCTATGCATATTTTGAGCTCCATTATTTTCGACGTGTTAGAAAAAAAATCAATTTCAGTGAGCCTAAAAATCCATCCAAATCGATTTTTTAGGAAGATAAATTGATCCAAAAGTTTCATGAAACATCAATTTAAATCGATTTAAAATGAAATTAGGTGAGATTGGGATAGATTTAACTGAAATTCGGATGGATTTTAGAAAGTCGGATAATCCATCCAAATCGAGTCAAATCGATTCTTTAGAAACTTAAATCGATCCAAAATTTTCAAGAAAGCTTGATTTAAAATTCTTATAAGTTCGTAAAATGTAGATTGTTAACCAATTTGGATTAATTTAAAATCAATTTAAATCAATCCGAAACGATTTTTGTCAATGCGGCAAGAAAACAAGCAATTTTTAAAGTCCAACCCAGTTATAGAGGTTTTTGGACTAAAAAAACTCATTAATGAACTCAACAATAATTACCCTTTAAAAACTGTGAGAAAAAATGTTTTAATTTCAAACTGGTCGTGTAATTACGTAAATTTAACAAAATGGTTTACATTCTAAGTTGATATTTTGAATGAAGGACGTTTGAGAAGTAATTTAGTAGTTTAATTGATTTGAGGCGAACTTATAGCAGCTAGGCTCTGAATGACTGACATTCTTTCCGACAATTTAGAGTTCCGATCTGAATCTCCCTCGGAAGTTTCAGCCGCAAACCTTTGTCGAGCTTGTTTCAAAATCTCGTCAAGTGTTGGGCTGAGCGACAGCTCCTGATTGGTTGATTTTAGGTCGAATAATTTGTTTACAGGTAGGGAAGTGTTATTCACAGGTATTGTCCCGAACAATTTGCTGATTTGATTTTGCTCACTCATAATAGTTCCGGTCGGTTGATTTTGCAATTCGGTAACGAGTGTGGCGTAATTTTCCATCGAGTTTGATGTCATGTTACTTTCATTCATTATATTTGACTCTGACAAATTAGTCGTATCTTTTGGAGAGTTTCCATTTACTCTGGTTGGTGGGTTCGAGGTAGGGTTTGAGTTAGACCCGCCTGGAGCATTGCTTGTGAAATGTCTTCTGATATGTAAATTCAAGTGATCGGAGCGAGAGAATGCTCGGCTACAGTAGTTGCATTCGAATGGCTTCTGACCCGTATGCTTTCTCATGTGTCGTGTGAGTTCGTCCGAACGAGCGAAGCGCCACTCGCAGCCATCCCATGAGCATACATAGGGCTTCTCGCCTGAAACATAACATAAATATTTAGATGCAGGAGATTCAAAAAATACGCCCATCGACGAAGATTAAGCAGAAACTATACAGATCTCCTCTCCTTTTGAAACCTCAAGCTTGTTTTTTTTTCTCCACAAAGGTGAGATACAAAAAAAAAACAGTTTACGGTTTTAGTTAAACTTTCTTCAAAAGTTTTCGAGCTCTAAAATAACCTTGTTTGGATTGCGATAGGATTCGATCCTCGGATCACCCGACCAATAAAGTAAACCCGTGATTTTGTCCGTTTTCTGTCGCTGGCAGATTTTAATTTTTCTAAGAAGACTGCTCGTATGAGGGCGAAACTTTGAAGGTTGCGAATGACTTTTTAGCCCTATCGAATAGTGTTCGCTGCTAAAATTGATTAAACTTCCCAAAATAAAACATTTTTTTCCCGAAACCATTCCTCCACACGCTATGTAGAGGACAAAGAAGTCAATAGCACGAAATAGATCGCGCGTTAATTGTACCAAATTGGCAATCTTTTAAATCCCAGAACTTAACGAAAAATGATCCCAGATAAAAAAGTTTTATAAATTTGAGCTCAGGGCAACAATACCTTTCGAATGATATAGAAAAGTTCTATCAAAAATTACTAGTTATAAAATTGAAGTTTGTTTGAGGAATAAGTACCACCCCGAGCAAAAACATTCGGTCATTTTATTCGAAAATAGTCGGAACAATAAAATCATCCAAAACTTGTTCCATATGCAGTCCAAGGAAGCGTTTTTTACCAGCTTGTAATTCAATTTCGCCTTCTTATAAGTAGGGGATTCAAATCAAGTCTTCGAACGTGTTAATGAAATCTAATTAAAAAGAGGATTCTTTGAAGCTTAAATTGATTGCGTCACCGACTTTGCCTGGTTTCTTTTGAAGAATTAGCTCGGACGGGGGTCAATAAAATTTAACACTGTTTCTAGGGCTACAGCGACAGAAGATCTGGATCTAAATTACTTCTTTTCACTAATTAAACGCCCCGGGCTCTTTAATTTACACGGCAACTTTGACATGAAAATATTTTGGGCGATCTTGTAGAATGACTTAGGAGGGTCAGCTTAGAAAACCACCCTCTTGGCACAAAAATGGAGAGATCCGTTCGACATAGAAGTGAAATTAATTGGGGCTGGGCTACTATTGCTGACTGAGACTGCTACAATTGAAAACTACATTTGGGGCCTTATTTGGGGAAAACTATATATTATTTTGCATTTTTTACTTTCTCTCAAAACATGGGTTACCAAAATCTAAGCAAAAAACTAGAATTGTTAAACTCCCTTTTGGCAATAAAACTTTTGTGTTTGCCCCCCTAAACGACCGAAAATGCGAAGTTTGTTGATTTTGACTTCCTTTTTAGGTTGTGGAACGAAGCGGAAATGAAACATATGTTGAAACAGCGAGGCAAATGACGTTATGCAAGTGTTGAGAGGAATGCCTCTCAATTAAATTTTAATCTCGGAAATGCCATTTTCGGCACTTTCCATTTTTCTCATATTTGGACATCTGTCTGTTGAGCATGTATGCGTAAATGGGTGTGCTCTAAATTTAACAAATGGGATATCAAATATTGCTTTTTGCCACGAAGTTTGACTGACAATCTGCAGCAATGCTTATAAATTTATTCCTTCTTGTATGTAGCAAAATTACACAGATTTTTTTTAAAGCTTTTCCGTTTTTTAAACAGTTTTATCACACTTTGCTCCCGAAATTTTTTATTAAATATTGATATCTTAGTCTGTTGGCAGATTTTTGGCGCCTGGAAAAACCTTCTGGCAAGTCCAATAGCGTCAGAGAATTGGAAATTCCATATTGAGGTGTGACTAAAAAGTTTCTTTAAAATGTCAAGCCAAAAAAATGAAGTGAAAAAATCTTTACAGCTTTGAAAACGGAAACGCGCTAATTTAAAACCGCCCATATTTCGCGCTCAATCCAAAAGACACTTGATAATTAAAAAAAATTGTTTGCAAATAGATTTTTTTTATAATAAAATTATCACTGTGACTTTTTGTCGACCAAAAGTCGTTGACTTCCACTTAACAGTGGCAGTTAGTCATGTTGGGTTGTTTGTTGGTCATAAAGGGGTGTTGGGGGCTATGGGTGGCACGGGAGAGTGAGTGGGTGGTGGCACAGGGACTGGATTTTGACACTTTGACATTGATTGGCAGATCACAAGTTGGAGAAGTTGTTTTGTTAGTCCCCAACTAGCTGCGGGGGTGTACTATAGCATTGCTAGTTATTTATTTATTAACTGCTACTTCGAAGCTAAGTGTTATTAGTCGAAGAAGGGCATAAAATAGTCCACAATGCAATGTGAAATTAAAAAGGGCAGGGTTTTGGAAAATGGGGGGGGGGGAAGAGAGGTGGGTGTTAACAGAGGCGATTAGGAAAATCAATTTTGAGATTTGCATAACATAAGATAACTGGTAATGATATTATTGCATGTATTTATGGGCTGGGTACATAGTTTATGTGGATATTATGGCAATTTTTCTCTTTTTTTGTTTTCGCCTCCAGAGGGTGTATGTTCGGCGGGCGACTTAAAATAAATGGGCGCGAACAACTGTCTTACAGTCTTACAATATTTGTCACTTGTCAATCATCATCATAACCTGAGATTATGATTTTTCTACCCAAGTGATCGAATTAAGTATCATATGCTAGAATAATAGATGATTTCAAAGAAAAGTGAATTACTTGCGGTAAGAATTCAGAAAAAATGTCTCACACCTGATTGTACACATTTGGTTCTCAAATTTCATGTTTTTCTATCCCTTTTTCGTCTTCAAATTTTAAAGTTATTAAAACGCAAATGCATTTTATCTTGAGAACTGTTTTCTCGTGTTCATTGCAGTTGACAAGCTGGCAATCAATCGTGTTCACGCTCTAACGACGTCTGTCAGTTTAGATAACGGAGCTTAAAGTTGAATATCGGAATATAACTGCAAACATATATTCCACCCCTTTTCTCATTTTACACCATAACACCCTTCCAAGAGAAATTTACCCTCCCCTCCCCTACGAAAGTAACAGCCGTCCCCTTGTTCTAAGCAAACATTTCTTAGCGGCTACAAGACATTAGATGGTAGACTTCTTGGACCCACCCTGATAAATAAGTGCAACGTGGTGCCTTTGAAATTGACACATGTCAACAAAAACATAACATTTACTTTGCATGATCTAGCCATGTGCTCATTCTCAATCGATTATAGCTTTGAGTTGGTACTATATATTCCTAAAAAAAATAAAATAATCCAAACTCCTTTTTTGAACAAAAATCGAGAAAAAAAAACAAGAAGTGAAAAACGATCAAAATAAGGTTAAAGATAATACAAACTTTTTTCGGAAGACATTTTAACAATTTCGATCTCATTCTAGATTCTGTGTTTTGCATCCAAAACGATCTGATAATTGTTGAAATTGACCCACGGGATCAAGTAAACATTCTGGTCGATGTTAACTTGGTCCAAATCCATTATTTTCGAATAAAACCATGAACAGTTAGTTTTTCGCCTGGCATCGTAAACTTTTCAAGAACGATGTCTCATTGATGCATGACATTTGCCGATCGTCTCCACCCATAATTTTCAATTCAATGTGTATAATATCAATTCCTAATTCCTTTAGCCCTCAACCCCACCCCCCCCCCCCCCCCCCCGCCTCAAGCCTATCAGTTGCCACTTACAGCATACCACTGCATACAGTCAATAGTCACAACAAAAATAATGGATCACATCATAACATCCAACCTCTACAGACCAATAGTCAGCCGGGCCAGAAGGGGTAGGGGAGGGGGAATAGCTTGCTGTCAATCAAAGCAACCATCCTTCATTCCGCCCCTCTCAATCACAAGTCACCATCACCATGGACTGGAGCAAAACTACATTACATACCTCCTACACTCTAAACGCCACCAGTCCACACGTATACCATTCCTTCGAGCAGGCCGGTCTAAGAGCAGAAGTTTCCAACTAGTTTAGAGGCTGCATCTTACTTTATTTTCAGCGAATATTAACTTTATATTTAATTTTAATATTTTTTCAAAAACTTTTAACTCGAATTTGTTTTTTTTTCAAATTTTTTTGATTCAATTTTTTATCAGTCACAGTCATAAATTTTTTTAAACGTTCTCTACTGATTGTTTTTTTAATTTTGAGTTAATGTTTAAACAACCGTTCCATATAAAAGCGTTCTGGCTATTTTACTTTTCTGCTAACTGCCTGGCATTGCATTAAAAATGCATTCCCTACTGACGCCGCTGATCCCGCCCTGCTCAAATGTCAATTCCCATTCCCCTTCTACTCGAAGGCGGGGGCGTTACCTTCCCTCGTTCCCTCACTTCACTCCTGATTGACAGGCACACATGATGGATGAATAAATTTAGATGGACGGATTCACTTTCCAAAAGAAAAGAGAAAAATTTCCACCGGGGAAAGAGATGAAAATGCGAAATGGTTGCAAAACACACTTCTACTTAATTTCTGAAAACTCAACATTTGAAGTCAATTTAATGTAAGCCAAAAAATTAGCTAAATCGTGACAAGGGACCAAACACGCCAATTTTTGTCATGAAAATCTGATTTTTTTAATAGCCAAAAATATACCCCGCGCAACGCTAAGAGTTCAAGAAAAAATAAGTAGATAATATATATATATATTAGGCTATGTTTATAAATGATTTGATTTTAGCATGTGCTTCGTAAGCTGAACATAAGAATTTCAGAATTTCATTTCACAGTATGTTTAGCGAATGGTTACGGCCACGGGTGAAAAGAAAAAAGGGCAAGTCAGAGGGCATTTGGGCTTGTCAAGGGGATTAAGAGGAAAGGGGCAGGGTAGTGTGTAATAGTGCTAGAGGGGATCTAATCATAATCAACATGGCCCCCTGCTGTCACCTGTCAAACTGTCAACTTTTGCTGCCAGCCTACAATTATCTCTAGCTAATCATAACTAATAACTAACCATTACTTCCCATCAATCATTCTCTCCATGTCAGAATACAGTATAACAACCATACTTATACAAATTTACTGACAAAATGTGACAACTGCCGCTTTTTTGCCCCATTCAAAACAGTACCCTGATATTATTAGAGGTAAAATGGGCTTACTTTAATCATAAACAATGATTTGACTCTAGAAGATAATGATAATTTAGCCTTCAAATCGGCCAATAAATCCTGTTTACATAAAACGTAGATTTTATGACATAGAAGTTTCAAATAAGTTATGTCGTTTGTAGCCAATTGAAAGCTTATCTCCGCCCAACTTTTAAACAATCTAGCTTGAAAAATTTTACGATTCCCCCCCCGCCCTTCTTCCCTTGTTCCTTCTCACCCCACCGCGCCTGTTTAGCAGTAAAAGTCTTCCTAACGGACAGTCTAATCACAGTTTCACCCTTCTTTTGAGTCAGGCACCAGTCAATCAATCAGTGAACACAAATAAACAACTGCCCAATCTTTTCTCTAAGGTCCTGAGCCTCTATTTTCGTTTTAATTTCCCTTTAGCCGCTCGCTCTTTTTGCCCACCCCCTTTTTGTTCGTTTTATCGGACCACTCGTACCCTTACTCTACCCTCTGAAACAACTCCCATACTCGTATCGAGGGAGCGCGTCATGCAAACAATGCATACCTTATAGCTATGGCTATAAGTAGTAGCGCCCTTCCCTTTTTGGTCCCTGCCTTTCCCAACTATAATAACAACAAGGATTACCCCTTTCCTTCATATTCACTCAATCTAATTCGTTCACGCGCAGAGACTGTCACGAAGAAATGTCACTTCAGCTGTCATGTTACAAGTAGGGCGTAATGCCCGCAGTCTTATTCAGCTAAGAAGGAGGCATTATCAAAACATAAGCAAATACCCTCAAGTCTAATTTTGGAATTTGGGCTAACAAATCAACATAAGCCAACAGCACGTGTTGCGGTTTATTCTTACTTGCTGTTTGTTCATTCATACTTTTCTTGAACAACAAAAAATTGCAAAATTGGTTTAAAAATGTATAATTTAATTGTGGAGTTTTATATACTTGATGGTCGTTCAGGAAGAGTTAATTTTTTAAAGAGTTTTCTTTTTCCAATACTCCCTATCCAAAATGACTCTACTCGTTTGGTTGTACACCAAACGCCCAGTGACAATCCTAAGAAATGAGACGTACTATTACGTATACATCTCACTAATTATAATTTTTTCACTGTGTCAGTACGCATACTTTTCGAATTTTATTCCGTCCCAGCTCTTAATTAAAATACTTGATACTAAAATTTGAACAAATGTGTTAGCTAAATTGCCTAAAAATTATACTTAATGGAATATACGAAAAATGGATGTCCCCTCCCCCAGAAAAACACCCTGCCTTCAATCAATCAATGCTCCGCCCTGTTTCAATCACTCATTCCATGACTGACGCCTGTAACTCCCTCTCTTTTTTTTCTCCCTAGCTCTACCCCTCACTTCATAATCACACTACCACCATACTACTCATCACGCTACCCTAATGCCAATTTACACCCTCTCAAAGGGTCATAGCCTACCCACTAACGCCGAAATTAACTCAACAAATATAGATCACCTCTTTACTACCCCATTTCATACCCCACTCAAATTTAGAATTCCACCACCTCCTCCCCCTCGCGCAGACAGACCCCCCCCCCCACCCCGCCTACACAAACACTACATGGTCGGTTGTCAGACGCTACATAGAAAACTGAAACTTCGCGTTTGCTTCTAGAACTGCGACTAGAAATGATTTTGGGTGGGACGTCTTATTAAATCATGTATTTTCTTATTTAACGTTTCAAGTAAAAATCAAGTCACGCATTCGGCTGTGTTTTGCATTGAGGCATATCAGACTCAGAAAACTATTCGAGTAGATAGAATTCGTATTGATATCAAATTCAGGGCTGTCGACCAACTAGAAAAGGGCGCGGTTTAAGAGGTTGCCGGGCGCTAGATATGACAAGTTATCAGGTAATAAAATGAAGGCATACTGGAAAACAATAATCTCTAACCTAAACAACTTACGCCCGAGTGTACTTAATAGTACTAGTTCCCCTCCCAAATTAAATTAAGAAGTGCTTTGAAGCCACGCCTCGAGATAATTTGCAACGCCAATAGAAATACCATGAGCGGAAAGGAAACTATTACAGCGATAGTTTAACTAACTGCAAAAAACAATAAAATCAAACAACAGGACGTTTCTATGAATTAAAATAAAATTTCGCTCAATATTTTCAAAATTATCAATGAGTTTTTTAGGCCGCCAGAAAAAAAAACATTATTAAAAATTAAAACAAAAAAAAATCGGATGAAAACTGAAGCCACATAAGTTTCTCACCACTATTTGTAAATTAAATTACAAAGAGAGACTGGGTATATTCGGAACAATTCTTTTTCTACAATAAAAATAATTTGTCAGAGAAAAACAGCGGCTACCAGAACATTTTCCGTATGTTGATTCTTTTCCTCACGGATACTCGTTGATTCTTGGGTTCGGATCTTGTTAACTATTTCTTCCCCTATGGTACCCAGTAAAAAATTGCCACCCCTATAAAGCTATAACGAACTAATTCAATGGTTAAGCATATGTGAATTTTGTACCTTAAAACGAATCCCCCCCTTGCAATAGGGTAGAAAATAGTTAACAAGATCTTTGGGCTCTTTTCCTCGTTGGCCAATAACTCTTTGAAATATTAGAATTATAGGTAAAATTACCTGTATGAGTGCGTAGATGTGCCTTGAGGTGTGAACTCTTAGTGTATGTCTTGTTGCATTGGGTGGGGTGGAAATTGCAGTGGAACACTTTTCGCACCCTCTTCGCCCCACTGGCAGTGGTCACCTCCACCTCCTCCACCACTATTCCCCCACCGCCCCCCGAGGACATCGCTGAACCCCCTGATCCGGCACTGAAACATGATAAAAGAACTCAGTTTGAATACGCTAAATTGTTTAAAAAATTGTCAAACAAAAAATATATTTTATCTGGTTCTGTCATCAAACCCCGGCAACGTTCATACATCACATCGTCACTACCCTTAATCAAATTAGGGGAGGTCGCTTAAAGTCATTTTGTTATAAGTAAACGGCAAAAGAAGCCATTTTTTGCTAACTTCATTCCTTATCCTGGTCCCGGATAATCTAAAATCAGAAGTTCAAAGGCAGCAGAAAGAATGTTTCTTTAAAGAACAGATTTTTTTTCTGACAAAAACAGAGAGCAGTTTAGGAGCAGAGGGAACAAAACAATCCTAGATGCCTGTCTGCACATAACACAAAGCAACAAAAACACACACACGTTTCACTGACTTTATGAAGTCGCCTGTTTTTGTTCAAATGACAAAGCGAAGAGTGAAATTCCACAATTGACATTGTCAGTATAGGAAATTGACGTGAACACAATGGGTTCTAACAGGTGTTGTAAAGACCATCGAAAAATACACTAATTGGCACATTCCAATAAATGCTTTGTGAGTCTTCCCCTTGCCGAAACACTAGCCTATTTTAACAGGTTTGCCACTATTGTCAAAAACAAAGGGAGGGGTGATAAATTAAGACTAAAGTGAGAGACTTCTAGGCGATAAAACTCACTCGAGGGGTGACGAAAGAACACTGCTTGGGCTCCGGGCAGGCGACAACCCCTCACTGCTCTCACTTGGGGACGAGGATACTTTCACCTGATTGGCTAGCATTCTGCGCTTCGCTGATTGGTCAGAAAACTCATCGTCTATCGTTACGTCATCTTCGGATCCTCGTTTTAACGAGAACTCTACATCGTCACTCGAGCTTGATTTTGATTGGCTATTATCGTTTACACTGATTTCATCATCATCTAGTTTTGTTTCTTTTTTCATTGAAAACTGATTGTTTTTCAACTTCTGTTTGTTCGGCATCTCAATTTCAATTTTGAGGGGCCATTTGTTGTTTTCGGAGGAATCGTTTCTGCCGGGGTCACTTTTGTTTTCCTGATGGTCCGAATAGGCGGGCGATATGAGCGAAGATATATTATGCAAATTAGGCGAGTGAAATGATTTTGATTTCTCCTTTTCTGAAACGACGCCATAAGTTAAACTATAACACGAATCAGAGCCGGATCCAAGTTTTTATCGAGGAGGTTCGGAAAAAATCTATTCACCCTAAATCCGCCCAGAGTCGAACGTTCACTGACTTTAGGACCTCACAAACAAAACATGGTAGAAAGGACTTCACCTACAAAAAATAGGACCTCAAACAATTTTTTTTTGACAAATCGAAGCTTACCTTGTTTTACGGGTATCAATTTTGGCATCGGTGGATGTTGGGATCCCGACATGTTACTCTTCGTGACTCGGCTTGCTTCAGCTGTCGGTTCCAAGTCGTTTGAGGCCGCTTTGCGAGTGAAATCTAAGGGCGAACTGAAACCAGAGCTCTGTAGATTATTCACTTGAGACAGGGGCGGCGTGAGATTGTTGATTTCTGTAGGGTCCAAAGATAGATGTTGGGAATGTCTAGCCGTGTTCATAAACATGCTCGCTGCCAATGACGGATAACTCCCCAAAAACGCCAGCAAATTCGGGTTCACGAAGTTAGCCGAGTTGTATAACGAGTAGGCGTTGTTCAAAAAATCAACATGATGATCATTTATGCTGGGTTGATGTTTTTCAGACGCGTATTGTGAGGTTAAAATTGATTCGACAGCAACTTTTTGCTTAGCAGCCTGTGTCTGATTATGCTGTTGACTGGGCACAAATGGTTCTTTCCCTATTGAATTGTTGTTGGTGGTAGGGGGGTTGAAGGCCTTTAGTTTCAGGCAGTTTCCGCATGATATGCTGTTGTGGGGAGAAAAAGGGGCAGAGTTAGGTCGCACAGAATTGAGGTGCGAATCGACATTGCGACGACACTGAATGCAACGGAAGGTTCCATTCTTCAAACTGAGTGCCAGAAGAATTTCTTCGTCCCCCCAAAATGGAGAGAGAGCGGGGGGCTGTTCCATATTAGGTGAACACATCTAAACGGCGAAAAAGCAGAGTTTAGTGCAGATGTCAAAAACTACAATGAACTTTGAAGACAGCGTATGTTAAGGGGGATATTTTTTGATAAAAAGTGTTAAAGCGGAAACGGAAATTGGAATTTCCGATTATTGAAATATTTAACAAAATATTATCGACAAAAGATTAAATTTTTGATTATCGATAAAAGTTATATTCATCGAGATATTTTCAAAAGGTATAAGTATGAAGTATGATAGTTGGGTCCCTGACAAAAGCAAGAATGAAAAATGGGTCCCGCAATTTTTGAGAAAATTTCAAAAACACAATCAAACAAACTCTAAACCTGTTTCCGAACATTTTAAGCACAAAATAAATCCTTCAGGGACTCAACTATCATACTTGTACCCTTCAAAAATGTAAATTACTTTGAAACTGTATTGCAAGTAATTCAACAAATTTCAGCAACATTGAACTTCAAATGTTGGCAAACAAAGGAGCAGGCAGCATTATAGATCTGATTTAAGAGGATCCCAAAAATTAGCCGAAAACTTATTCGGATGTTGCCGAACCCGACTAATATTTTTGTTTCAAGCAAAATATGAAGTAAGGAGAAAAATTTTGCTGCCCAGTGTCCCGAGATCTATTGCAATTTTTGTACCAGAAAGACACGCGACCCGACTTCAAAAGTCTGGACCCAAATCACGGATCTCGACCCCGGTGTTATTCAAAGTATAGTTTACCATTGAGGGTTTGGCTGAGCCTGGAAACTGATTTTGATAAGAAAATATTGATTTCTGACCAACACATTGGTCAATCTGCTGTTTCAGTACTGCACCCGAGTTACCCCCGTACACCTGGGGGAAAGAGGCGAGGGAAGCAAGCGCCGCTGCTCCTGCCGGCGAGAACATTTCCAACAAGCGACAACAATTGATAATAATACTATTTTAACAATAAGCGTGGTAAAAGCTAACTAAAGCTACAAAAATCGCAGAGTAAAATTACGAAATTTAAAGGCTAATTTCAAATTTCTCGATTATTTTCCAATCGGATTTTAAAACACGAGAGATGAACAAACAAATGGATAAATTTTTGAATTGATTTAAACACAATTTTTTTTTCAGTAAACACGACTGATTTAGGTCAAAGTCGGTAGTTTTTTTTTCTACTTGTGTGTCTATTAATTTGGAATTTGTGGCGATAGTAATAAATCCGGAGTGTGGCGTGGCGTGGCGGACTGGCTATTGGATTGACGGGAGGGGAAAATGAATGAATGATTGAGTGACAGGTAAAGGACAGGGGAATAGAATAGCAGAGCAAAAAGGGAGGGGAAAGAGAAAAAATTAAGGAAGGGTGGGAAAGGCGGATTAAACACTAGATGACCTAAGACGCCTATAGGTAAAAAATAGGCTGCAGAATTTTCTTGTACGGTATGCTTATGGAACTAGAAGCATCCTAGTAATATGTATGTTGTGTATTATTTGTTGCTGATGCAAGCATCCGTATCCGTCGCATCATTGGGTATTATGGGTATTATATAAGGGGAGGGTGGGAGTTTAGGGTACAAAATGGGAGATTAGGCTATTCACTGTCAAAAATGGACAGGCAACGGCTGAATGATTGATTTGGGACGGAGAAAGGAAATAAAAGACAGGGAAGAGTGACTGGGAATTGTATACTGACTTTGAATCAAAGCGAGGAGGGGGGATAGGGGTGTTAAGGAAAAGGGAGGGATAGTCAGAGTAGCATTAATAGTATTTTTGATTGATTGAACGAGTTTTTTAGGGTTCGAGGGAATTGTAATTTTGTCAGACTAGATAAATGTCATTTATCATTAACTGTCCATATACTCATAATTTAGTCATGAAATCAAAAACAAACCAAATCATCAATCATTCCTGGGAATGGTTCGAAAGTTGAAACAAGAACAAAAGTTTTTGATTTTCTCAAATCCCAATTTCAGGAAAGTTGTTGGACCGTTCAAATAAAACAAATAGAAGGTTCAATAATAAATTCTCGAAATAACTGAAACTTCTGATTTGCCTGACTTTTTTTTAAATCAAAACTTTTTAAATAGGAAAACACAAACAGGTTCGAATGAAAAATATTAAACCGATTCAAGTTTGAATAAAATTTGTAATATATTTATATAATTTGATTCGCAGTATTTTTGTCCCTAATTCCCAAGCTAGCTAGCTAATAAAAACGAATATTACGTTTTAGAAATCGTCCGATTGGCTAATATTTTAGCCTATGGAAGTTGAACGATTTGCGATTTGTTGAACATACGCATGGATGGAACGGAATTCTGAATCCCTCCCTGCCCCAATAAGAACAATCAAGGAAAACCATTAGCTATCTTGCATATCAATGTTTAGTTTTGGGTAAAACTGACTCCTGGAAAGTATTCAGATACTAGAAAATCTTTCAAGTAACTAAATTTAAAGTAACTAAATTTTCAGCTATTTTGTAGCTTGTAACGAACCCCCTTTTGTAGCTTGTAACGAAACGAGGTGGGCGGTGTATAGTAAGCAGGATCCAAAAGTATGGCCAAAAAATTTAAAGTCCTGCACGCAAAAAAACACCAAAAAGATAAGTGCTTGCATGCAAAAGAAAATATTCATGGAATCGCTCAATCGTATAGGCTTACATTTTACCGGCGTGCGGTCTGTATTTAGACAACCGCGTATTCATACTCGTCAGTAAGCAGACAAATACTATATTAACCAATCAGAATCGAGATGAGTAAATAATTGTTATTTAGTAATTTCTTCCTTGTCTCGATTCTGATTGGTTAATACAGCATTTGTCTGCTTTGGCGAGTCTGAAA
The DNA here is from genome assembly GCF_963678635.1 of Symsagittifera roscoffensis. Lineage (NCBI taxonomy): Eukaryota > Metazoa > Xenacoelomorpha > Acoela > Convolutidae > Symsagittifera > Symsagittifera roscoffensis. The sequence continues at coordinate 51,727,448 of NC_087070.1, read as the reverse complement.
ACGCGGTTGTCTAAATACTGCTACGTAACCATTTTACCATTCATCGACAAGGACTTAGCCAATACGAATCAATCTTTTTTGAAAGTTTCGAAATAGAAATACTCTTTCTTACCTTCAAACTCCGTTGAAAGCTCTCAAATGACTAAACAACTAAAATGTAATCAATTTTCAGAGATTTGCTGTAATAGGCGGGGGGCTTGTAGTTTCTAAGGTTACTTTTTTGGGTTTTTTTTAGTCTTGAATTTAAATTATACACTGCAGGCTCACTCACGAATATGTAACAGCCAGAAAATAACTTATTAGTACTGTTAATAAATATTAATCATCAGATTAGCCTTTGCGTCAATTTTGAACTTCTAGTGATAGATGTTGTAATTGGTTCTACTGGTTTATTAGCGAATAACTAAGTCAGAAAACGTTGAAAAATGATATGATGATATACATAGGTGAGCCGTATATATTGTGTCTGAAACATCATCGGCTAAGTTTGATTGGCATTTGTAATATGACACTTTACCAGGGAGATTTTAATGACTAATTTTTTTTTCATATCTTCTCATCGTTTTCGCATATAGTACGAGCATTGAACTTTGTTGATCATTTTAATGGTAAAAATACAAATGTATGCAATTGGTACAGTCTGTTGTGGTTTTGTTGGTAGAAGACGACGCCCCCACACTGATAGCAGATCCATATGAAGACCATGCCCGTCAATCACATTTTAGCTCCTCTCTTGTAATCTCAACAATATTTTATTCTTCTTCACGTGGACAGCCTTCTATTAAATGTTTCCCTTGCTGTATGAGCCGACAGATCGTCATGGCCGTAAGCATTTCTCAATGTTTGCTTTTCTTTAGCTAAATTATACGCTTCGATTTGGTATTGAAAAAAAAGGAATGAGTCATATTCTTAGGAAAATGACATGTAGATTCAGAGAATTCGAGTCTAGGTCGTTAGGCTAGCTGACCGGTAGATTTGTAGATCAGTTTTTGACTTGAGTGGTTTTTGGTTCGCCACATGCCATAAGAGGGCGGTGTACTTTGATTGACAGGCGTGGTATGATTGAGGCGTCAATCAATCAATCCAACACGAGCTGCAAATATGCTCTGAAGCTAAACACACTATTTCTTGCTCTGAACCAACAATATTGTATTTTGGCGTGGTCACTTTTCTGTTCACGAAAGCTCGTTCAGCCGAAAACAAAAAAACTACGTTATACGTCTGAAAACATTTTACGCACACAGTTTTAAGCCCAATAACATTAGATCTCTTTTCTTTAATACGCTATATTGCATCTCAAATTGATTATTTTTTGAAAAAAAAAATCTGTTTCTTTTTTGGTGGCACCGGAAAGGCTCGGCCAACTGACTCGTCAGTCGCCTGCCTTCAACATTTCTGGTTTCTCTTTTTCTCTCAATCAATCACCAGAAAAAAGTAGCCATATGCACTATTTATCATGCATTAGTTTTAAACTGCATTCAGCTTAGCAACAATGCAAAAGTTGATATCCTGAAACATCAAGAAGTTGTTCCAACCGGACATACATGATGGATGATAGCAAAAAAGACAGAATCTCGCCGTTTGTTCTTAAAAAAGCTCAGAAAATTTTGCTTAAGGTCATAATTTCAAACCACTCGAAAAAACACATGGAAAGATTTTTTTTTTTTTTCGTTTTTTTTTGCAGTTTTCTCATTAAAAATAAAAAATATTTAAAATTATATCCTAAATAGAACCACAATCATAACATTAATTATTTGTAAAATTATCATTCTAGAACCCAGTCTGAGCGATCGTCATTCGACAAATTAAGCCTGTTTTTAGACGTCTCTGAGCGCAAAAAAGTAAGTTTTAATTAGAGATGATGGGTTAGTACTACCGGTAAAAATACTTAACGATACTCGACTTAGAAATTTTTCGACAAGTATTTTGCTTCGTTGAAAACTTGGCCAACTTAATCAAAATTATGAGAAAAACTCAAAATATTAAATTTATCAGCTCATTATTTCCATTTATAAGAGTCTCTAGAAACCTATGAAGAAAATTATTTATTTGATTTCTGATTTCGTGTCATTTTGCAACTTATTTCAAAAAATTTTTAGAAAATGTGTGCCAATTGTAATTATTTTGAGATCAAGTAACAATCAAAGACTTATCATATTTTTTGTGGAGTCAATCACTAATTTTCTATGACTTTTTTGAAAATTTGAAGATGAAGGCTTATCAATTTGAAGATTTCATCAAAATGATCAGTTTCCTAACAGTCACAGGTTCATAATCAACGCGACATTTTTTGCAGAGAAGTTTAACCAGTTCGTATAACTGAAATTATTTTAGATTCTGCGTTTTCATCTATTCTTGCAATTAACATAGTGATTCAAATATCTTTTTTGATAATTAGGACTCTACTTAATCTTTTTCTATAAAAATCAATACAGTCCATGCTGGTTTTGGAAGTCGACACTTATTTTATTGAAAAACTGGTTCAAGTATTTATCGTAAACTCACTCAGCTGCTGTTGATTGAGAATCTTGCGCAAGCGATAGATGATTCTGCGTTATTTATTAACTTCCCATTAACAATTTCAATGTGATCTTCGATTTCCAATTTTGTATTGAGAAAAAACCCAGATATTTGAAAACCACTATTCATTAAAGGTCTTCATTGTTCCTATATATTGAGAAATTGTTCAATCTCATTCTGTTCAGTTATTCTGACTGTTTTGGTTTTAACTAAGTTCAAGTCCAGTTTTTTTGTCTCCATTTTTTGCCTGTGAGTAGAATTCCAAAGTTTATTATCAAAACTATCTTTTCATGCGGAGTTTTAACAGCTTCAATATCGGCATAGTTAAAACATCTGTGTAGTTTTCATTACTTTTTTGTATAACACGATTATTTAGAAGGAAAGTTAATGGTTTTAAATTTGGGCCCTGTACAATTTGAAACTGTTGATGCATACATACTGTTTACAACTAATGAATCTGAATTGAGAATATCATGCACTGGTTCTTTCAGTCTCGAATGTTTTTCCTAAGTCAAAGGAACTACACTGAGCTTTAAGAGCCGGGCTGTCCCAACAATTTTGATTTTTTTCTACTAGAAAAGCAATAGTGTCATCTATTTTTCATTTTCGCCTAAAACTGAACAGATTTTGATGTAAAGTATTTTGCAGAAAGGCAAAAGCTATAAACTTGTTGGAGATTAATCGTTTTAAAAATTTGCCGAGTACAAGCAAAATGGAAATTGGTAAAAAAGTGGAAGGTTCGAGTTTGCTTTTCTATATTTATGTATTAAAATGACAATTTTAAGCGAGCTCAGAAATATTGTGTTGTCAAAACAAAAACCAAACAACAAATCAGGCTCCTGAAATTCTCTTGAAAAATAACCATCGGTGATGCTTAATGTCATTCGTTGTCAACGCTCTCAAAGGTAATTTTTTTTATTTGCTTTTGCTGGCGATGTTCATGTGTGGTTTTAATTGTTTTCTTTTCTCCGTGTTGCTTTCTCAAGTATCTATGACTTAAGTTATCTCTAAGCATTCTATGTAGATGAGAAAATCTTCTTGGCAGCTTAAATCGTTTGTGTTTTGTTCTGACGAAATTGATGAATGTTGTGATAAAAGTTGTTGTTTTTACCCCCGTCTTTTCTCTGGTGTTCACGCATGAAAGCTCGTTCACCATCATCAAACTTCTAAATTGGTTCCTATATTCAAGCTAGGTTAGTTATTAATTGGTAAACTCTCCCAAAAATTAAATGTTTGATATGATCCTCAGTTGAATACCATGATCCTAGGTTAAATACCAAATTAAAGATTAACTTTTGGTTAGGACAGGTTTTTGACAGCGCTCTGTGTAATGTACGCTCAGGTTAAATCTTTTTTTTTACTTTTTAGTACTAGTGCTATCTTTTCACAATTTTTGCCGTATTGTTAGGTTTCACGCTGATATCCAGCATTCTCACTCACGAAATTAATCACACCCAATGTTGTTTTCTTAGCTATCATTAGTCTTAACTTTTTTTTTCGCATATGCATAATCTCAATTTAATTATTACATATTTTCTTGATGATACTTTTTAAATATTCAAAAAACGATCAAATATTAATGTCTCTGTTTACCGAGATGATAATGTTATTTTGGTTTTTACAGTTGTCAGTTCTCGGGTGTTCATGCAGAAAAAAATCATTCGCCATCAGTTACTAATCTGAGACTTTTTTTTTAGCAATGTTCACTATTTTTCTAGTAAATTCTCTGCATGAAGTTTAATTTGGGTTATTTATTAAACTGAAAAGAAAAGGCTCTTTAGAGTTTCTGGATTTTGATTGCGCTTGAAGTATTGTATTTTTTTTTCAGATTTAATTTAAGTTTGTACAGTGTAGTTCTACAGGTAACATTTGGAAATTTTTGTCTTACTTTTTTGTTTCAGCTGAAATCCAGCATCCTCACA
>NC_087070.1:51598236-51722806 GCF_963678635.1 Symsagittifera roscoffensis | reverse complement strand
CATCGGATTTGTCCTCCCAGTCTTGTACTGCTGCCTTGAGACGATTTCGCGCTAGACGTGTTGCTCCAGCAAGGATGTACTCAGACAATGGAGTGAACTTTATTGGAACTAAAAATAAACTAAGGCAACTCCAAATGAACCTAACCAAGAAGTTCGGAAAACAATCAATGCCAAGTGCTGCAGATGAGATTGGAATAACTTGGACATTGATTCCACCAGGAGCTCCTCACTTTGGTGGACTTTGGGACTCGGGCGTGAAACTTGCGAAATCACATCTGCGAAGAGTCATGGGGAACAATGTTTTGAAGTACGTGGAACTTTCTACTCTACTATGCGACATTGAAGCAATCCTCAACTCACGACCACTCCTCCCGATTTCGACCGACGTTCTGGACCTACGAAACCTAACACCAGCTATGATGGTGACAGGGAAAGAAATGCAGTACCTGCCAATACCAGTGCCCCAACTGACGACAAGTACACTCCAGCCCTTTGAAACTCATCCAGCCAAACGTTGGGCACATTAGCAGAAACTCATTGGAATTTTCTGGAAGCGATGGAGCAAGGAGTACTTGTCTTCTCTGCAGCCACGGAAGAAGTGGACTTCAAAACAACAAAATTTTGAAGTGGGTTATGTTGCGCTTCTGATGGACGAAAACCAACCCCCCTTACAATGGCCACTAGCTCGGGTTGTGGAAGTCTACCTTGGGAGAGACAACCAATGTCGATCAGCTAAGGTCAGAACCGCAAGGGGCTGCTACGTCCGGCCTTGCATAAAATTAAGGAAACTCCCAGTCAATGTTGAATGAACTTGGCTCATTTAAGGTGGGCGGCAATGTTGCTTGCAACAAGCAACCTAGTGGAAAGAAAAATAAAATAGAAATTAATAACCGCCAAAAAACTGATTTAAACCAACAAAGATTGTTTCAAATGTTTGATTTAATCTACGCGGGATTAATCCCCTTTTTATGTAATGTAATTTTATACCGAATTATCGAAATTTGCACAACAGCTTGTAAAATTGATCCACATTAAGAAGCAGCAGTTGGGTGAGCCTTGTGACTCTGGTTTAGACAGATAGAGACCGGATCAAGGCTCATTGCACAAATTCAACGAGTAAAAAAGTTGCGAATTTTGCAATACAACGTTTTAGAGGTCTTGTATTGTAATGCTAGCATTAAATACTCGCTGCAGGCACATGCCAAAAACCTATTGCAGATATATTAACATTTACAAGACTTTTCTTCTTAAATAAAAGATGTTCAACTTCATTGTCTTGGTATACACATTGAAGCAGTTATAAGTTGTTCCCCTCCCTCTGATACACAGTCATATAATTCGTCGAATCAAAGTTAAAGTAAAATCTCAGCTACGTCAAGCTGAGTTGGTCCGCTATTGAAAAGTTCTAGGCTTCGGCGAGAAACCATATATATTTATGTTAAAATCAGTATACATATATATATATATATATATATATATATATATATATATATATATATATATATATATCACAAATGTATTGCGTATCACATAATACATACATACGCTCACAAAAACATCTTTTTAGGATTGAGAAAAGAGGCTGGTCTTTAGTTGGCGTGTTTGTCGTGCGCAATCCATTTGACATGATTGCAACAATGAGCAACGTTGAATCCACGACAGTTTTCAATCATCCAGTCACTGGTAAGCGAACTTGGCTGTCTCGCTACAATTGTTCGGATGTTGTGCCGAAAATCAAAGATTGTCACCACTTTATTCGGCATTCAATGGCTAATGGAACTATGAAAATTACCACCATGGACGCAGTAGATCAATCCATTCAAAAGGTTCGCGAACACGCGAGACTCAGGTAAGCAAGTCTTTGTTTTTTTTTTGCTTTTTTCATATGCCCGTTTTTAAAACCCTTTTTAGGAGGGGTGACTTGTGAAATCATTCGAAATATGAACAATTAATAAAATCTGAAGCGTCTTTCGAAAGTTACGAGATATCGTATCGAATGTATATTAAAATTTGGTCGAAGGTGATCAGACTTCTAGAAGTTTTTCAAACAACTACTTGTATATTGGTTTTCTGATTTCTTATTTTCTGATATATGAAAAAGTGATTTGATTTCATGAGTTTTTACAAATAATCACCTATAACGATTTTCTACCATGAAAAAGTGATTCAAAACTGATTTGAATTCGAAAATTTTTTCAAACAATCACTTGTATTGATTTACTCTTTACAAAAAAATTTTTACGTCTACGCTTTTCAAAAGCGTTATGAAAAAGGTCAAAAAAATGTCCGTTTTTGGGCATCGTTTATACGGTTTTGACCAAAAAAACTTAGTTTTTCTTGAAAACTTACGCATATAAAAGCGGCAATACTTGTAGCACGCTGGTAGAATTAAAAGATTGGTCGCTAAAATGAACGCCATGAATCTGTCATCCTTTTGTGGCAAATGAGTGAAAGTCCTGAGAATGGAAAAGGGAGCTAAAATGTTCGAAACCTTCCTGGTAATTTGTTACTTTTCTCTTTTTAATGATTAAGTTACTAATACCAGAACAAAAATTTTAAACACAAAATTGGTTGCTTCTTTTATTGAGCGCAATCGATAATTTAAGCTTGTAAAATTTTCAAGTTTTTCCAGTTTGGTTTTTTTAGTCAGTGATTACAGCTGTTTTTAAAGTTATCATGAATTTCTTATCATTTCAAGAAAATCACATTTCAATTTATATAGTATTAGAGAATTAAATAAAAAGATCTATGGTCACTAAGCCGCTTATAGCATGTTTATTAACTTTTAGCAGAGATTAGTTATCAGGTATAAACTCTCCAATCCTGCTTATCAATAATTTCAGAACCTCAAAGCGACAAAATCTCAGAGCAATCTAGAGTTTTAGTTATTTTATGTTGACCTGCGATGCTAGCTTTTTGAAAACTTTTCAGTGTTAAATTGATGAAGAAGTTTGATATTCAATATGTCAAAGTTCAACTGGAAGACCTTATTGAGTCACCACGGAAGTACGCCGAGCAAATGTGTAAAGTCCTGGAACTAAATTGCGACGAAAACTACATTCAGGTATGACATTTCTGTCCTGAACTCAGCTAAGAAAAATGTTAAATCGATGATAAACAATGAGGGACACCCAACATTTAGATCAAATAAAACAAATGGATTGAAGATACGTTTCAACAAGCTGCAAAAGAGAATTGACCAAAACATGATCGATTATATTTTTCAACACGTTAATTATAAGCGCTTATAATGGCCTACAATGGATTTTTGAAAATAGAAAGCAATCGATTGAAATTCCTAAAAATCCATTCTTCTGGTTGAAAGTCATGAAAATTGATTGCACATGCTAGGTTTTTGCCGATATAACCCATAATGTTAATCATTTCCCATGAAAACCTAGCGTAGAAAGTAAATTGTTTTCATAAACGGAATCTCGGACCATTTTTTTCTCGGCACTGATTTTTTTTTCCTGGAAACTAAACACTACCAATAGGGTTCTAATGTGATAACTCACTTGATCCCTCGCTTTCAATTTTCTGTAGGGTACCTGAAATTGGGCCGCGGAAAAAGCACCTTGCGTGTGCTCCGAATCAGTAGCGGATTTAGGGGGGGGGGCGGTACCGGACGCCCCTTTTTCCCTCAGGGATTTGACCCCCTGCCGACCCAAAGGGTCCCCCTTTGTACTATTTTAAGTTATCCATTTTTGGCTGACTGACCCTGAAGTTTTTCTAAAGGCGCCTTTGGCGCCGCCAATTTATACTAATTTAAGGGGGCAGCTCGCGCCGAAAAAAAAAGCGATTTTTTGTTCAATATTTTCCAAAAAGTGCCTAAAAACGCCATTCTTGGCCCGTTTTTTTGAAAAATTTGCCTGCGGTGCAGAAAATTTGGTCGAAATGGGATCATTATATTGATTTGCAAGAGAATCAATTTGGTCGACCTAAAAAAAAGGTCGACAAAATTTTCAATTTTTTTTTGGAAAATCCGCCCACTCGAGAAAACCCTAGATCCGCGCCTGCTCCGAATAATGGCATTTACTTTAATGAGGTTGAAAAAAGTTATTGTTCCGACTTTTGAAACGAATGTAACGGAATGTTTGTGCTCGGGTGTTTTTTTTTCAGATTTCGAGGTGGTTGTGCTCGGGGTGGTTTTTTTCCTCAAATTTCGACTTTCAAACTAGCCATTTTTGACAATTTTTTTGTATCATTTAAAAGGTATTGTTATCTTGAGCTTAAGTATAAAAAGTTATTTGATCTGAGATCACTTTTCAAAAAGTAGGGGGGGGGGGTTGAAGGTTGCCTTTTTGGCCACTTTCCGCGATATATTTCGCGCTATTAATGCGTAAGCTGAGATTTAATCCGTGTTAGAAATCGTTCTAAAGTGGTTATAGGAAGCTTGCTTGCCATAATTCTATTTCATCTGTTACTAGGAGCGAAACTTATCACTCTGCACTTTAATTGGCGCGTGGAGGGATGATTTTCACAAAAGTTCTCAAATTAAAAAAAAAATTCAATTTATTTTATTGCATTTAATTTTTTCATGTTATTACTGTTCCATAGACCCTAAAAGGCAATCGGAACATTGGAGGCTTCGCCCTCATCCGAGCACTCTTGTTTGTTTTGTTTTCATTAGGGCGTGGTGGAGGGTGTAATGGAAACTCCAAATCCGACAAGAAATGCAGTGGACTGGACAGCTGTACAAATAGAAAAAATTAATGCCATTGTCAGAGATTTCCCCGAAGTCTTTTCCATTCCCAGATTTGCGAAGTTGCAGCTTCAGAAGTGATGAGTTTACCATCAGAAGTGTTCAAAAGTAATTTGATACGGCTTTGGGTTAAAAAGTCCTTCAAAAATGCATCAACTGTTGTCAATTTCTTTTCTGTACTGAAGTTTCTGTTTAACAATGCGTTTTAAAACCAAGTCATCATCTGCATCCAAAAGTTATAAAATAATCAAATAATAATTGATTTTATAATGTAAAATTTAAAGTTGAATTAAACAATACAGTTGCTGGTAATTTCGACTTTTTGCCGAGCAGTCGAATATTCGGATTAGTAAAAAAAAGACATTCATCAGGAAATGCGGACTGATATGAACAAGAATGCTCGTGTCGAAACTAAGCACAGTGAAGGAAGTGTTTCTTACTTTTCAATGCCGCCTTCAACTTTTTAATATCGATTAAACTGACAAGGCTATAGCTATATATATATACATATATACATATACAAAAGTAAAAGTAACGGAATATTTGTACTCGGCTTTTTTTTTCTTCAGACAAATTTCGACTTTTTTTAACTAGCCATTTTTGACGGAAATCTCTTATATCATTTCAAAGGTATTACTGTTGTCTTGAGCTTAAATTTAAAAAGAAATTTCACCTGTTATCAGTTTTCGCAAAATTTTTGGGGTTTGAATCCTGCCTTTTTGGCCAATTTGGGATAGTTAACGCGCGATATACAGTGCTGATTTAAATTATTTGGACAAAACGAACCAAATTTGAAATTTCAAACCCATTTTTCTCAAATTATGTTAGGATTAAACAAAAAAAGGAGAACAAAATTTGCTTAGAATTTCACCATTTTTTTAAACTTTTTTTTCTCCAAAATTGCATTTTTTTATAGGTCATTTGGCTTTTTAATCAATCAAGAATTACGCTGAAACTACCAAGATAATTGATGAGAAAATTATATCAAAAGAAACATCGTACATAGAGGTAAAATTTTGAAATTTTTTTACAAGAGAGTATATTTTTAGTTGATAGCCAGAAAAAGACATTTGCACTATATAGAAATCAAAATCTTTGGCTAAAAACAAATTTCAAACATTTTACGCAATGTTTTAAAAGTTTAATCCTTCTAAAACTTTGTTAGGATATGTAGAAGATTTCTTTTGAATAAATTTTTCATCAATTAACTTGGTAGTTTAGCGCAATTCTTGATTGACTAAAAAAATTAAAAAATCTATTTTTGGGAAAACTTCTGGTTCAGAATTTCGGGGAAAAAATTGCACCATAATAATTCTGATGAAATGCTAAGCAACTTAGGTTCTCTTCTTTTTTTGTCTAATCTAAGCCGAATTTGAGAAAAACGATCTTTTTTTCAATGTTGTTCGTTGAGTCCGGTTAATTTAAATCAGCACTGTATTTCGCGTTATTAACTTGTAAGCGGAGATTTAATCCGTCTTACAAATCGTTCCAAATTGGTTGAAGGAAGCCTATTTGCCGTAATTGGTTGGTTACTAGAAGCAAAATATATCTCTTTGTACTTTATATGGCGTGTGGGTGGATGATTTTCACAAAAAATCTCAAATTAAAAGATGGGAACATTCAAGCATTGAATGCGGAACATTCAAGCAGTCGGAACATTCAAGCATTCACGGCTTCTCCTACATACAAGCAGTTTTGTTAAGATGTTATACACCCGTCTTTGAAGCTATTTAAGCGTGAAGAAGAGCCCCGTTCTCAAAAATTACTCAAAACTGACTCGAAATTGACAAGCTAATACTCTAGAATTTGGCAGTTAAAGAAAAACAAGGCCGTCCAAGAAACACAACAACTTAAAATTAATAGTTGTTAAGAAAAAATTTTTGCAATAAACTGTTTGTTCACCTATTTACACTAGTTTTTGATTATCTGGTATCAATGAAATTTTCATCAGTTCGAGTACTGGGGTTTGCAATGAAACTTGCGTCACAACTTTGCCTTGGTTGAGTTTTACCTATACATGAATTAGAAAGTTGATTAGTACCCATAATCTAATTGAGTTTATGTCCGGGTGGCTCACTCATAGAGTAATTTCAGATAAGGTACACCGTCTGTTCGTCACGTTATCTTACTTTCGGCAGGATAGATTCGTGCAAATTTTTAGTCTAATACCGATCCTAATCTTACTCTTATATCTCCTAGTCTCAATAGATCTAGTGGATACTGGTATTTGCAAGTTAGATATCACGAACTGTTCTAGAGAAGAGCAACAGTTTGCTAAGTTAATTTTATTGTATTCTGTTGCTGAAACTATGAGTAGTTTCAGCTTTACAAATAACTGTAAGTGTTAGTTGTGGATCAAGATTAGTTAGTTAGAAATATTTTATAGAGATAAATTTATCAATAATATAATCGGATGTAAATTCTAGATTTAAAGTGGTTCCATAATTTCTCATTAGGAAATTAGAAGGAAATATATGGCAGGTGTGGCGTTTTTCTAGGAAAATGTTGACTTTCTTTCTATCATTTTTGACGTGTATTGACTACCCGACCCTTGTATCAGCAACTGTAGACCACTATTTCAAAAAATTTTGCACCTGGTGTTTATAAAATTGATTTAATTGGCCTGTTAGTGGAATTTGTTTTTTCTGCACTTTTCATCCGAGAAAAATTTTGCACCCTGGTTTTGAATCCCCAAATTCGGCAAACTATATGAATATGAATATTGTTTTGTTGTAGGAAACAAAAATGAATAATCCTTCGGCTTTGAGATCATTTCCTAAAATATTGAAATTTTCAAAAAAAAAATGAAAACGTTTTTTTCTTAGATTTCATCATGAAATCGTACATCCAACGCTTTATTATAACAAAAAAGATCCACGGAGTGCAATCAAAAGTTAGGCAACAGTTACTTTATATACGTCAACAGCTAGAAAAATATATATATATATTCAATTGTCATTCATCGAAAACCTGATCGCGATAAGAAAATCAACTAAACTGTGCAACCGATTGCTCGACTTTGCGATTTCATGCCTATAGACTTACGCGCCTCAAACGCCCCCCCCCCCCCCACCTGCTGACCTAAAGGGTCCTCCTTTGTAATATTTTGAGATATCAACTTTTGGATGACTGACCTTCAAATTTTTCCAAAGGCGCCTTGGGCGCCAGTATATAATAGTTTTGAGGGGAGCGCTTGCCGAAAAAACGCGTTTTTTTGGTCAAAATTGTCCAAAAATTGCCCAAAAACGCATTGAAAACTTCGGCGCAGAAAATTTGGTCGAAATGAGGTCTTTATAGTGATTTGGGAGAGCTCAGAAAATCAATTTGGTCGACCTAAAAAAAAAGGTCGAGAAATTTTCAAAATTACAGCAGTGCCCCCTCGAGAAATTCCTAGATCCGCGCCTGCTTGTGTGAGTTTTGCCTGCAATTTTAAATAAAATTAATTAAGATTTTAATTGAAGTTTTGTAGCAAAATGATTTTTTCTTACATTTTGATTGGTTCAAATAGCCTTTAGAAAAACTCTTTTTCACCTCTCTCTTTATCAGAAGGGGAGATTGCTCAGTGAATTTGAGTACTTTTATATGATAAGTTATAATAAGAAGTTATGATAATATGATAAGTTATGATAAGAAATAAATATGCTATGGTAGGGATAGTTTTTTTGGAATATGTCTAATTAGCCAACTTTTGCAACAATAATCGGATTTGGTGAAAAAAGTTAAATAAAAAAGATTCGAAAACGGGAGTAGGAGTCATTTTTGACCGCGCTCTCCCTTAAAATGTTTTTTTTTGGCACCAAAAGTAACTCCATCACAATTTTTGGATTCTTCGGCATGGAAATTGGATGTTTGTAAAATATTACCAAATGGGCACTTTTTGGGCAGTGTAGGAGCCAAATTGTCGGTGAGAAGTGTCTAACCCCCGCCCGCCCCCTGTTTGCAACCTAAATCAACCCCTAATGAAAAGGCTCTAAAGCAGCCCCTTTTTGTCAACTGTGCACGGTGCAGGCATCCACTGATTATACAAGAAAATATCATTTTTTTGCGAAATGCTGAATATGAAATTGTTTATTCTATTCTGATAACAAACGCATTTTTTTAAAAAGCATTTCGTTGTTATAACAACAGCAAAGAAGACTATTGCAAAACTATTGCAAGAAAAAACTATCTCAGCTACAGAAATGTATATTCTTGAAAATTTTGGGGGCTTTCAACAGTGCGCCGAAGTACAGCAGTGCCGAAACTGATTGAGTGCTCAACAAGGCCGAAAATTTATGATTTTCGGCACAGTTGATCATAATTTTCTTTTTGAGGAATGATGTACTTCGACACTGTTGTATTGCCTCCACATAATTGTACGCCCCACTCTTGCAATTAGTTTTCTAATAACAAGCATCGGTTATAACAAATAGTTAGGTTATTTCGAAGTACATGAAGTTGAGCATGAAGGCGGCCCCCAGAATCAGCATCTTCTCCTTCTCGTTGGCATCCTCTGGGAATCGGACGAGGAAGTCCTCGTGACTCATATTGATCGGGAAGTCTTCGTGTTTGGCGTCGAATTTGGTGATCTCGCCATCTGCCGAGTCCCCGTCTTCGTTATAGATGCCGTAGGTGAAGGAGGTGCTGCACCTCATTGCAAACGTAGGACCTGGAAAAAGATTTATAAAAGAGAAACTCACTATCGTTTTCGACCCCAATATGGCAAAGGACAGAATCATTGGCCTTGACCTTACGTTGTCTAAAGACTACCTTTTTTAATATAACCAATCATAGAAGTCAACACGTACGGAAATAATATCAGGATCTAATTATATACAAACAAAAACTTCCAAGTATTGGCCATTTATCAACCATCACGATTCTTTTGATTTTGGATGAGATCAGCACAAAGATTAGATTTTTTTTACTGTGTTCAATTGTAAGAGCGGTTTTTAAAAAAAATGGGAAAAGCAGACAAATTGCAACTTTAATGTATACCAGAGCGGTGAGTTCAAAATCAGGAATTAATTGTGTTAATAATTGCTTTCGGTTTTATTTTCAAAACGCGAATCGAATTACTCTTACAAGCTCAAGGTTCAGACTGTTAACCTTAACTGTTAGCCTCAACAAAATCAGTGTTTCGATTAGATAACGCTAGCTAATCGCTAGCGGAATTTTGTACTATAACTGAAAAACTAAAATTAAATAATTTCATACTGACCTAAATTTTTGGCTAAAAGGGATTTTATTTTTTTGACGTTTTTCGAGGTCTTTTTGAAAGTTAATAAGTCAGCCAGTGTGAACTCAGGCAAGAAAGTGAAACTAACAAATTGTAACCATGGTTTATCTGAATATTTCTCACAATTTGGATATTTCCGACAATAATAACCAAAATAACTTAAGGGGTAGAAAAATTTTGACGCTTGGCAAATGCGCGATTCAAGCTTAGGAACTCACAATTCCTCAAAAATTCCAGTCTCAGATCACAACCAATTCACAGCCAATCTGGCGTCACAAATGTTTTACAGACATTTCGTCCCTCACGAAAATTTCCCTTCTTTATTCGAGTGGCGCATTTAGGCCCTCACTATCTTCGTCTTGAGTGTTTCACACAAAAAATCCCGCAATGAAGAAGGGTGAAATATGTGAGGGGGCGGCTAGGTGCCACGTTCACAGGAAGTAGCGCACCGAGAAGTGGGGGAGGGGCGACCGCCTCCCCCACCTCCCCCCAATTCTGGTTGCCAAAGTTTTCCAAATTTCTGGTAGCCAAAATTTTCCAAAATTTTCCTCCCTTTTAAATAAGTTCACGATATCAATCGTTGCTGCTCAACATCAACTTTCTAAAGGCGCCTTTGGCGCCAAAATAGTTAAATTTGAGGGGAGGGAGTGCGCAGAAACAACGCAACTTTTTGATCAATGTTTTTTTTAAAACTGCTCAAAACGTCATTTTTAGTCTGTATTTTTTTTCAAAAAATTTGCCTTCGGAAGCTCAAATTAGTCGACCTAAAAAAAGAAAAGGTTGACAAAATTTTCATTTTATTTTCTAAAAACCGTCCACTCCCCGTTTAAAAGTTTCTGAGCACACCACTGGTCACAGGTTACCTTCTTTGATCTGGTAGACGGTCTCGTCCGTCTCATCCTGGATGTCCATCTGGGCGTCCCCGATGGCGAATCTCTGTCGGATCCAGCCGACGAAGTGGTCCTCGGGAGTTTGGAGCATAATCTTGTGCCACCAGCAGGGAATCCAGCATGCGTCACACCTCCAGGGCTTCACAAACAGAGCTACTATCTTCCCGCTCTCGTTGAAGACAGACAAAAACATGCTCCTGGAACAGACGGAAAAAACATTTATGGCTGATCTCGTCGAAAATTTCATCCATACTGGGTGTCCCAAAAAAAGGATCCCAACTGGAACACCTCGACAACTACTGAGTCAATTTTCTTGAGAACATGCACACATACCTAGCAGCTCAAGACAGACGTTGTGCAGTGACCGATAACTTTTTGCTCAAAGTGGAAAAAAACTACCGCATGTTTTCACTCTACCAAAAAGATTTTACGAAGAAATTGTTTTGACTTTTATTCAGATAAAGCTTGGAAACCAAACAAGCTAAAACCAACAAACTTGTAGATGTTTTTGAGAATCTGTTGTATACTCCAGCTACAGGCCCCTCAACTTGTGCGCAATTTAGTTGCAGACATCTTCTAGCTCATTTTTGAATCCCAAAAACGACTTCCCTTAGCATTCTTCTTTCAAGTTTCATCGCCGCAAAGTCATGGCTAATTTTACTTTTCAGGTCATCCAAAGTCGCCACACGCGCTTAAAAGACTAGATTTCATGGTGCCCCGCAGAAAAAATCACATGGTGTCAAATCAGGGCTGCGAGGAGGGTACTAATCGGGGAAGCCAAAGTGCTACAACCCAAAAATTAAAAATAAGCTGAAGCGTTGCTCTCACAGTATTTCTCGGTGTGCTGGGGCATTATCCTTATCAATAATGTTGAAAAGTGCAGATGTTTATGTTAAGAAAAGAATAGTTGTTAACTTGAATTGCAGCAACTGTTAGGCATTAAATCGAAATCTTACTGCACTGTTTTATTTCAGATCAGATCGGACGTTGAAGATCGCAAGGTCACGACAGCAGGTCTCCAGACAGAAAGAAAACAATTGATAGCACTTACATAAACTTAAACTGGTCCCTATCTCATTCGGGCAACCACAAATAAATTTTAACTTGTATAAAATTTATCAACTCGCATTGTCTATTGTTTTAGTTTCATGTTACAAACAGTTTCAGTTTAACTTGAGTTTTCAGGCAGACTTGCCAAACCTCTCTTTCAGGTTTTCTTCGCTATGTCATGTTACTTGTCTTGTATGCGATGAATCATGACACCCCCATTTTGTCAACGCCTCGTCGCTGTCGCGTTGATTTTCTTGTCCCCGCCGCGCCTTGCTTTCGATTTTCACCGATGGTTTTCGGCGTTCGCTCCTTATCCGTTTCCGACGGTTCAATTGCTCCCCCGCTCGCCGCAGTCTTTGCCGCCTCGTCCGCTTCCACTGTCCAATCGCTGACTTCATCCTCCTCGCTCTCGTCCTCGCTATATTCCACTATTCGCTGTTTCACTGATTTTTTCGCCTTCCTCATCGCTATTTGTTCCTTATCAGCCTTTCTTTTAAATTTCGTGGTTTCAATAGGACCCGGGGTGCTCTTTGCGGGCTCACTTGGACCCGGGGTGCTCTTTGCGGGCTCACTTGGACCCGGGGTGCTCTTTAGGTACTTGCTAGGACCCGGGGCGCACGCGTCGTTCATATCTGTAATTTGGCTTTACTCAGCCGCCGATCTAAAAGAAACACCACTTCGCCTTAATAACGACCCTTTTTCCATTTGCACCGTATGATCAGTTAATTTTTCAATTTTCAATGGTAAACGTTTATACCTTCTTGGATCCTTCGGGTCTGTTTTCCCTGTCTTTTGATAGACTGTTGTGGTGCTAGTTTTTTTCCGTTTTAGCCATCCTGGTGGCTTTGGTACTCTATCTGCTACCTCCGTGACCTTTGGGTCCGTTTCATTTATCTCCTCATCGTCCATAATCCTTGGGGTTTTTCTCTGCTCTGGTGCGTATACTAGGTCGCTGCTCTTCTCCCAATCTAGGGTCAGCTCCACCTCCGGGAGATTACTCGCCTTGTCTAAACAAGATAGCTTCTGGTTAACAACATTGTCCCAATTTAGGTTTTCCAAGGATGGTTTTTTCGTTAAGTTTCGAAGCGCCGTATTTGCTTCTCTTCCATGATATGCCTCAAAGGGCGTTAGCTTAGTTTTGGAATGTGGCACAAAACGTAATGCGCTAAGCGCACGGGATATCATTACCCCAAACTTGTAATTTTTATTTTCCTGGAGATAAGTAAGCACGTAATTTTTTATCGACCCAATTGTTCGTTCGACCATTCCCGTTGCGCGATGATCCTCAACTGGAGATTTGATTAGTTCAATACCTTCATAGTTACAGAAACTTTGAATGTCATTCGAGAAAAACCCCGTTGCCTGATCCATATGCAATTTCCTTGGGTGTCCATGAGTATTTATGTACTTCCTTAGGAACTTCAATACATTTTTAGATTTGTTACTTGAGCATATATACGCCGATGGCAAATGCGAAAAAGTATTTACTGCTACGAGTGCGTATTTCTTCCAACCCCTTACATAATTGACCGGGCCCCAGAAATGTAACTGGACCAAATTGTTTGGTTCCTTAGGCACATACGTTTCCCCTATATCAGTTTTCGGAATATCTGGTTTAAGGTTTTTACCTGCTTCTAAGCAGCTTTTACAGTACTTTGCTGTTGCGGCAATGTTTCGGTGCATTAAGGGTATCCACACATCCTTTGCGGCTGCGAACATCTTGTCTCGTCCATGGTGTTGAAAGTGTCAGCGGTTGAGCACTGCTGAAGACATGTCCTTCGGTATGGCCAACCGGCCATCCATCCACAGGCAATTTTCTCGTACTGCGAAATCATTATAGTGTTGGGCGTAATATCGTCCTAGTCCTGTGATGATTTCTTTGGCTCTTGGGTTCCTGTCTTTGATTGCATCGCGATTTGTCTTCATGATTGGGTCCTTCTCCAGATTTGCCTCGACTAACTTTAAGCTCAGAATCT
Source organism: Symsagittifera roscoffensis (assembly GCF_963678635.1). Taxonomy (NCBI): domain Eukaryota; kingdom Metazoa; phylum Xenacoelomorpha; order Acoela; family Convolutidae; genus Symsagittifera; species Symsagittifera roscoffensis. Next base: position 51,708,970 of record NC_087070.1, on the reverse strand, counting down.
CCGGGTGATCTAATTTCCTGACAACTTTACTATCTGACGGCACTATAGAGTAAATCCATCTATCGCTCTGCACTAGTGGGTAGGATAATCCGGGAAACTGATGAGGGAATGAAATTATAGTTGTTGATTTTTTCGAATTTGTTTGTTTCTGGGCAATGATTTCAGGCGGTATTAATTCAATATCGGAGTCCGAACTGACGGAACTAACACTGGGTGGTTGGTTCAACCGATTAAGTACATTATTAAGGTTAACATCCCCAGAGAGTGGGTTGATTTATTGACAATGGCGGAAGTTAGTTGATCATGTTTTTCAGGGGAATTTATTGTGTTTTTATTACTCATGTTACTCATAATTTGGATATCGCGACTTGAATTTACGTATTGAGAACAACGTCTGAATTTCTTTCTTCGACGTTTGCATATTTCCGCCGGTATGCAAAGCTCTTGATTTTGATTGATTAACCGCCGGTTGCATGCAAACACGCCCTCTAGTGAGCGTTTACTCTCACAATGAGTATTTGCATATTCAGTTGTTCCTATATTCCCATTGGATGCGACGGTTTTCGTTATAGCAGAACATGACTGCTCGCCCTCTATCGCCGGTATTGATTTTATGTGTTTCACATTTTGACCCCTAGGCTTCATTTTAGCCTTAGGATTTACTGCTTCGTTTATCATTTTTATTTTTGCTACCTTAAAACTTTCATCGTAACGACTTGTCTCGGGTGCCTCTGCGGATGGAAACCGGGACAAATAGTCTGCCATTCCCATTTTGGACCCCTGTCTGTGTTCAACTTTAAAATCGTACGGCACTAGACGATCGTACCAACGCGTTAGTCGGCTGAAAAACGTTTTATTTCCTTTCGGAGATGAATTTAACAACGTAAGCAGCACCTTGTGATCCAAAATAACTGTGAAATAACGGCCATATATGTAATTTCGAAAATGTTCCGTAGCCTACACTACTGCGAGTAATTCTAATTCACTTGTAGAGTTTTTTTTCTCCGCCGGGTTAAGGTATCTAGACGCAAACGAAATCGGATGCCAACCGGAGGCGCTATACTGTTCTAAGACGGCCCCTAGGCCATCATGACTAGCATCACAGATAATTCTTGTTTCACGGTGAATATCAAAATGTCTTAGTTCAACAATGTTTTTGACAAGCGACTTTAATTGTTGGAACGCATCTTCGCAAGTAGACATCCAAACAAAATCGTTATTCTGACTTAGTAATGGTCTTAGCGGTGCGCTTACTTCCGCGTGATTAGGCAAAAATTTATGCAAAATGTGCATTGAACCCATTAGCGACTTTAATTGCTTTCTGGATTTTTGGGTTTTCAGATCCTCCACCGCTTGTGTTTTTCTGACGAGGGGCGCGATGCCACTTTCCCCAATTCTATACCCGAGTCATTCGCACTCCGTTTTCGCAAATTCACATTTTCGTAATTTTAACGCGACATAAGAAACGTCCAGCTTTTTTAATATTTTTTCCATTAACGCAATGTGCTCAATCTTAGTTCCTTTTGAAGCGATTAAAATATCATCGATGAACGCGTTAGCCTGAGGGAATTCCTTAAGTAAGTTGTCAATAACTTTTTGAAATTCCGCCGGCATCGACGTAAGACCGTAAAATCCGTTCTTAAAACGATAAGTTCCCGTGGACTTCCCGCCGATCAATGAAAAATTACACTGCTCGCTTGTCTCCTTTTCGAGAGAGACCTGTCCGTACGCATAAGTGAAATCCAACGTAGTAAAGTATACGTTCCCCGCCTTCCTTTCAGCAATTATCTGACTTGTTCCGTCTACTAGTTCGTCAAGGTTCGGCATTTGGTACTTATTCTTGTGTACCTGTTTGTTCAGTTCTCTTGATTCCAATGCTAGTTTGATACTTCCGTCTTTTTTTACCGTGATTACTTTAGGAGAGACGAAATACTTATCCGAACACTCCTGTAATTTTACGATGTGACCTTCGTTCATCAGCCTATTAATTTCCTTATCTACTTTATCTTATAGACTGATAGGCGCCCGGCGCCCTTTTTGTTGTATAGGTTTTAAATTTTCGAAGACATCGGCTCTTACTTTAGCGTTTCGGACTTTCCCTATTCTAGTAAATAAGTTTGGGTACAACTTACAGAAATAGGTTTGCAAATCATCGTATTACTCCTCGTCTCGGCAGCTCCCTTCCCCTGTTATTCCCATTACTTTCTTCTTTTGCACGACCTCCAGACCTAAGGTGCCCATTAGATTACGCCCCAGGATTGACTGATGATTTCCGGAGATTACTGACACTTGTGCTGGAGCTGCCCACCCATTCAAAGACATTGTCACCGCTACTTTTCCCAGTATGTTTATCCGATTGTTGTTATAGTCCAAAAATTCATCTTTTGAAGGTTTTAGTTGAATATTCGCTTTACCTAATGTTGTTTTTAGATCCGTCATGCTGAATATTGTTACTGGGGATCCGCTATCTATCCACAACCACATTTTCTTCCCCGACACCTCAACCTAGACTCTAGCCCCAGGGATCTTCAATTCGGTCACATTTCTCTTCTTCTTGATTGATATCACCATGTAGTTGTCGGATCCCGATGTGACTGAATCGTTATCCCCTCTTACCTGCTGATTCACCCATGCCACTGGATCTTCTGCTCCCTCACTCACACTCTGCATGCTTTGAACATAGGCGCTACGCGCAATACACCGAAGGCATAGAAACTGAAGCAAAAACCAAACAACTTGAACAACTAATAATTGAAGAATAACAGTTCTAGAACAAAAAATCGTACTAATACATGTATACACCAACACAAATAAACAATAAAAAAATAAATCAATACATAAATAAATAAATACATACATAAATAAATAAATAAATAAATAAACGCAGAACTGAAATGTACAAATAATTAAACTAACATGAAAAAATATATATCTCATGAACAAATAACCAAACAAACAGACCCATAATATAAATAAATGAAAGTAAATGAATTAAATAAATACACATACATAAATAATAAAAGCAAAACTAAATGAAAGAAAGAATAATTAAATAAATATAGAAATAAATATCAACAAATAAACAAAACACACCTGATAAATAAATAAGCAATAAAAAAATAAATCAATACATAAATAAATAAATAAATACATAAATGATAACATAAATAAATAAATATATAGATAAATAAAAGCAAAAGTGAAATGTACAAATAATTAAATAGACATGAAAAAATATATATGAACAAATAACCAAACAAACAGACCCATAATATAAATAAATGAAAATAAATACATTAAATAAATACACACGCAGAAATAATAAAAGCAAAACTAAATGAAAGAAAGAATAATTAAATAAATAAACAAAACACGTGATAAAAATAAACAAAAATAAATATGTACATACATAAATTATAAATAAATATAAGCAAACTAAACATAATTAAATAAATAAAGATGAACAAATAAAGAAACAAACATACGCAATCACGTGACATAGCGCGATATGGTCCAGTCCACATGATAATTGATAACTGTGGACGTTATTTGTCGACACTTGACAACAGACAACATTAAAAAAAAAAACCCGTTACACGATACCATAACACCTTGACTAAAGTCTTCGGTGTAATGATGCTCGTTTTCGTCACAGACTAAACCAACTCGTCCCCGTCCTCTCCATTGGTTAGTACCCCTTCGGATTCCTCTACATGTTCGTTCAAAATGTCCCAGTTTTCGGCACGAGTTACATGTGGCTCTTTTCGCAGGGCAGTTGGCAATATGATCAAGAGTAAAATTCGGTGCGTCACAATTATAGCACCTACGGTTATTTCCGCTCCCCCACTACTTGATCCTTGGGAGTATCCTCCACGTCCCCCGCGTCCTCGACCTCGGAAAAATCTTTGTCCTCTCCTTATGTTATTAACTGGTTCTTGTTTAATAGATATTGACGGCGCTGATGAAGCCGGTTTTCCCGTGTATGATTAATATGCACGCTCCCCACGTTCATAAGATAATGCGATCCTGTCAACTTCCTCGGGTAGCTTTGTTGATCTTGATAATTCTCGTTGACAGTCCGATTCCCGCATGTTCATTATGAAAATATCCCGGACGTTTTCCGCTGCATTAGCAAAATTTCATCTACCCGCTAGGGTGCTCAATTCCGCGTGGAATTTCTCAAAGGTTTCGTTCTCCCTCTGTTTTCTTCCACAGAAGAGTCCCCGCTCATGGGTTACGTTCCGCTCACGTCGAAACACATTTTCCATTTCGTCAAGTACGCGTGGGTAACGTTCCGTTTTTATGTTCACTCCCAGCTTTCGTGCTTTGAAAATTCTCTGCGCCTCATCTCCAATACAGAGATAAAGGTTTGACTTTAGCTTCTTTTCCGACTCGGTACGGTTCTTCCCATTTACGTCATCTGGCAACGCTGCAATAGTCGCTGCGTTTAAAGTACGTACAAAATAAAAATCATCGGGATCAATATCATATTTTGCGATCATTGCCCAGTGAAATTTTACAATCGATTCTTCCCAGTAGATTGGGGGTTCTGGTGTTCGTGCGTCCCAAAATGACTGAATTTTCAGTGGATTTTTCCCCCTCCTTTTTTCTCTGCTGACTGCGCCATGTTAAAGTGTGCAGATGTTTATGTAAAGAAAAGAATAGTTGTTAACTTGAATTGTAGCAACTGTTGGGCATTAAATCGAAATCTTACTGCACTGTTTTATTTCAGATCAGTTCGGACGTTGAAGATCGCAAGGTCACGACAGCAGGTCTCCAGACAGAAAGAAAACAATTGATAGCACTTACATAAACTTAAACTGGTCCCTATCTCAATAACAACTGGAATTGTTCCATTTTCTTCCACCCTCACAAGCTCTGGAAAAATAGAGTTTTTGATGTGGGCTTTGTACTTGTCGCCGTTCAAAGTCAATACGTTTTTGTTAGTCACCTGTTATCAAAGCAAAACGATTTTGTATTCTGTAAGGGGAATGGTCCAGACCTACTTTTGTAATTCGATTGAACGTAGATGTGGGTGTTACAGTTCCAGTTTTCAGCGCAGAAGTTTCTGTTTGGCAACAACAGCTTGTCAAACAGCAAAAAATTTTGCATAACTTCTGGCCAATTTTGGTCTCCCAGAGTTAACTTCTTTCAGGTTTTGACTGGTTCCTTTTTCTTGGTATTTTTTGTAATTCTTATCCACTCGAGATATGTTGGAGGGACAGATATGGGACCGATGAGCGAATTGACGAATAGTCTCATCTGTTTGTTTTGTACTGGCAACGTTAAAACATAAAGACTCGCTGCTCGATTCTAAACTGCATCACTTTTACAAGTGAGAAGCATGAACAACTCAATGCAGTTTGATTGCGGCGTGAAATATTGCGGTAACTTTTTTGAGCGTTATCATTTTTCAGAAAACATTTGTCACAGGCTGCTAAATGTACGTTCCAAATCTCATAAAAGTTGATTAAGTATTTAAAGCATAGTTCCAGTTGGAATCCTGTTTTATGGGACACCCTATTTAGGTATATGAAAAACTTCTTTTCAAATTTTCTTTCTCTTCTCGAAATAGGAAAACTGTAGGAATGACCATCATTGACTCGATGCAGGATACGATTGTTTTGAACACAACAATTTGATCAACTAAAAACCACGAGAGTTGATACAGATTTCTGTGCAACAAAAAAAGTTTTGAATGTCACAATTGAGCGAGCAGAAATATAAAATCTGAAGACGAAAAATAAGAAGAAAGCGAAAAAGAAGACGAGAAAGACGATGAAATTGAATAAGAAGGAGAAAAAGACGACAAAAAAAGAACCAGAAGAGGAAAAAAACAAAGAAGAGGAAAATAGGACAAAAAAAACAAAGAAGAAAGAAAAAAAAATGAAAGAAATCTGGGTTGAGTTTCCATTGCAAATTAGCGATAAACGTTTGAAAAACAGTGATTACCATCAAAAATAGCGCTAAGCATTTACCCAAATAGCAAGTTTCAGTGCTGAGCTAGCATTAACTCAGAGCTGAAAAGTTCGAACGTTTCCGCGATGAATTAGCGGGGAATTATCGTTGGTTTTTTAGCGATGAATTAGCAAGTTAGAATACTTGAATACTTTCCCCCTCTCTGTTTCCCCCTCCCCCTGTTTCTTTACGATAGTAAATGTGGGGGTTTGGTTTGGGGGGTTGGTAAAAGAAACTTGAGGGTATAAATGGAATGCCCCCAGAAGTGTGGAGTTGTCCCCACGTTCATCCTCTGCCCTAACTCCGAATTAGATCCGTAAATCGAAAGTAAGCCTAAAAATATGAAAAAAAAACTAAAATTCAAAAACGAATGTTCTGATAAATTAAATGTTTTGATAAAATAAATCGTTCTGATCGATGATTGGAAGAAAATAACAAGATGCTTATAATTTTCGTAGTTTTATTTATTTAGCACTGAATCCGTGAGGTTTGGCGATGAATCGGGTATGAATTAGCGGTGAATTAGCGGTGAATTAGCGATGATTTTTTTGCGATCAATTAGCGATTTCATATTGCCAATTTTCTTTGTTTTCCAGCTTTAAATCATCAAAAATCATAGTTTTTTCATCTATGCTCATCGATTAAAAAACCCTTCTTCATCGGTCTAAGAAATAACACGGAATCGCCTATAAAAATGGTATTAGAACTGTATTAGCAACTTTTCATCAATGGTTATTACTGGGGGCTCAACTCGTGAGAAGAAGAAGAAGAAGACGAAGACGGAGAAGAAAGAAGTAGAAGAAAAAAATGGAAGAAGAATTGGATCTACTTAAAAGTTTCCACGCCTTTCAAGAAAGGGAGAGATTGTTAAGTAGATCAAAATTGTCGATTTTCGACCTGTCAGAATGCAGCAAAATTAAAATTCTCAATACAATGCACTAGAGCTAAATTACTGTTTTTATGGGGGGGGGGGGAGAGATTGTTAAGTAAGATCAAAATTTTCGATTTATCGACCTGTCAGAATGCAGCAAAATTAAAATTCTCAATACAATGCACTAGAGCTAAATTACTGTTTTTATGGGGGGGGGGGGGGGGGAGAGATTGTTAAGTAGATCAAAATTTTCGATTTATCGACCTATCAGAATGCAGCAAAATTAAAATTCTCAATACAATGCACTAGAGCTAAATTACTGTTTTTATGGGGGGGGGGGGAGAGATTGTTAAGTAAGATCAAAATTTTCGATTTATCGACCTGTCAGAATGCAGCAAAATTAAAATTCTCAATACAATGCACTAGAGCTAAATTACTGTTTTTATGGGGGGGGGGGGGAGAGATTGTTAAGTAGATCAAAATTTTCGATTTATCGACCTATCAGAATGCAGCAAAATTAAAATTCTCAATACAATGCACTAGAGCTAAATTACTGTTTTTATGGGGGGGGGGAGAGATTGTTAAGTAAGATCAAAATTTTCGATTTATCGACCTGTCAGAATGCAGCAAAATTAAAATTCTCAATACAATGCACTAGAGCTAAATTACTGTTTTTATGGGGGGGGGGGAGAGATTGTTAAGTAGATCAAAATTTTCGATTTATCGACCTATCAGAATGCAGCAAAATTAAAATTCTCAATACAATGCACTAGCGCTAATTTACTGTTTTTATGGGGGGGAGAGATTGTTAAGTAGATCCAAAGAATTATATAAAGACTGAGTTTAGCGCAAAAGTCTTGACCAATTGAACAAAAAGAAGTTAAATGTGAAGCACCTGTGTGGTCCGCATATGTGTCTGCAAAACATAGTAGTGTCCTCGGATACAGTGTAGACCAGCTCCCCCTGTTCATTCAACACATGGTAATTCATGCCCGCCCCACAACACATCTCCCGACTCTCAAGAGTAGTTCGCACATTCAGGTAGTCCTAACAAACCCTCTCGCTCTTTTCTAGTCGACCCTACTCCTTAAAGTCTAATTTGAGGCTTCTATGATGGAATACGGACCGAAGGCGCAAAAAATTTCAACCAATGAGCGTCCTTCAAGCTTAATTTCCGGTCTACTTCTTTCGTGTTTTCAAACACTGAATTCTGATTGTGGGCTAATATAATTGTCGGATGTATTATTGTTCCGACTTTGGATGAAAGTGCGGAATATCTATGCTTGGTGTGGTTTTCTTCATTCAGCCAATTTTCGACTGAAAATCTAAGCGTTTTCGGCGGATTTTTTTAACCATCTGCCTTCTGAGAGATATTGGTATTTTAAACTCAAATTCAAAAAAAATATATTTTACCTGTAATCATTTTTCGTAAAGTTGCGGGTGTTTGAAAATTGCTGATTTGGCTAATTTGAGATAACTAAAGTGCGATAATTCGAGTACTCATAACACGCGTAAGAAGCAAACAAAACCACTCGTGTATCAGGGCAAAGCTTGAATGTTCCGACTTCACTTAGTACCATTTGAAAAATTTTCTTTTTGTTTGAATTATTGAAAAATTATTTGAGACGAAAAGAAGAACTTTTTTCTGAATTTATCCCCCACACGCTATGTAAAATATTGAGGGTGTGTTTAACGTCTTCGTATTGTGATAATAGGATTAGATTTCTGGCTTCAAGTCAATTAGGAACGCATTAATTCGTTTCTTACGAGTGTTACTATTACGCGATATATCGCATTTTAGTGAGCCCAAATCGGCTAAATCAGCAGTTGTCTAACGCCCGTAATTTTACGAAAAAAGATCACAGATGAAATATATTTTCATATTTGAGCTTAGAATAACAATATCTGTCAGATGGTACAGAAAATTCCGTCAAAAAAGCTTGGATAACAAGTCAAAAATTGACTGAATAAAAAACAAGAGTGCTTGTATATCAGGGGAAAGCCCTGAATGTTCTGACTGTCTTTTAATGCATACCGAATAATTTTGGAGAAAAAAAAATTGAAAATCTATAAACTTGGGAAGAGATCAAAGTGCAAAAGTTTGATTCGTACAAAGTTAATACGACCGATTAGCTAGCCTCAAGTCAATTTGCAACGATTTTATTTTGCAAGATAAAACGCCATTATGAATAAACTCTTCAAAGCGCGCGTAGTTTAGTCCAAAACATGGCCAATATCGCACTTTTCAAGCCCCCAGAACTTTACAACAAATAATCGGAGGAAAAACATCTTTTTAAATTTGAACGTAGGAAGTCGATATCTTCAATGGGGTAGGGTATAAAAATTGTTTTAATTCTATTTTCCGATAGGCGTAAATTGACTGAATAAAAAAACCCACACCGAGCATAAATATTCTCGAAAATCGGAACATTGATGCATTGCAAATTGAATTGAGGCCAAAAATTTAACCCCATTATTACAATATTAAAACGCTAAACACAACCTCAGTATTTTACATAGCGTGTGGGGTGATAAAATGAAGAAAAAATGAAAAAAAAAATCTTTTTTTTTTCAATTAATTTGTCAATTATTCAACAAAAAAAAACTTTTCAATTGGCCTAAAAAGCAGTCGGAACATTCAGGGCTTTGCACTGATATGCGAGCAGTCTTGTTTTGGTCTATTCTGATCTGAGATATTTAAACGACGTGCAGCTAGAAATTATCAGTTGTGTACGAACTGCAGTTCGTATTAGAGGTAATTAGTTTCAAATTCAAATGAGCAATCATATTTTTTGAACGCTTAAACCGAAAAACGGTATTTGAAATGTCAGCACTAGTTCGAGACGTTTCTCTTTTGATGCAAGATTGTTGCGACTCTGCTCGAAACTTCTAACTACGCTCTATTTTAATTTTTCGAGAGCTTTCGCCCTCATAAACGCTTGAAACACAGCTGAGTTATAAACTTCGAGCAGAGTCGAGACCATTTCAATGGTTTGTGAGTGCTAAGGGGGAGTAGAGGAACTAGAAAATAGCCTGGTCAGTGAGTTGCTGGAATCCTGAAGGCAGTCCAGGCTGGTCCGGAAGTTGTTCACACCACTGCAAGTCTTCAGGGCCACTGTCAAGCTCAGTGTGCGTCTGAAATATAGATCAAAGCTTAAAATACAGATCTTTTATCAGTCCAATAATCAAAAGTACACATGTAATAATATACGTTTAGATAATCACATTCGACAAGGATCCAACATGGTCTAACAAGCTTTTATAGTTTGAGTCCTAGTCACCTGGATGGAAGCATAATTTTAAAGTAGGAAATTGAAAAAAGATAATCTTTTTATTTGTTCTTCTTTATGATCTTTTATTATAAGTTTTTGCAATCATTTCAACGAGCTGAATACATTATCAATAATTAACCGTTCTATTTCTGCTGCGCCAGATTCAGCATTTAAAGCCCAGTTATAATTTTTTAAGAAATAACCCTTGAGCCTTGTATGCCAAGGTTAAGTTGGTTCGCTTTCCATCATGCAAGCATCAATGAGACGCATGGGGACAAATTATTGAAAAAATAAAAAACACTTAGCACCTTGACAACAACAAAAAGTAATAATGGTGTTCTTATTTATCGCTTACAGAAATATTTTTTCTCCTGAAAAAAAAATGCGTTTAGCAATCTCCGCTGTTACTGCTCAGTTTTCGCTAGCCAAGTGAACAATGAACAACCAAGATCAAAATTCCCCTGCTTTTCCCCCGTGTTTTTGATTTGCTTGCGGGTAAAGTACATAGTCTTCACAGTTTTTTTGAGAGAGCTCAAAACATCAATTGGATAGTCCTAGCAAAAATGTATCAACAATTTTTTCAATGAAAATCCACCTTGATAAATACCAGTAATAGTTTGATGTTGTTTTCAATAACATTTCGGGATACAATTTTGTTTTCGTTTTTGATAATTATTAAATAATTCCTCGCTATTGCAAAAAGCGGTGGCGTGACTCATTCATTGCAAGCCGTTTAATTAGTCTTACGGTTTGCAATTTGATACAAGGTACAATAAGTATGGGTGAGTATAGTTAACAAGGTTTTCAAACTTATTGCAACTTGACCTTCAAAAATCAAGTAAAGGGTATTACTTCTCAGCTGTTAGGGTATTAAACCGCTAAACTATCTCTACTAAATGAGTCGAATAAATTTAGTAGTCGAGTAAGAGGTTATAGAATAAGAGATTGATTATAGAGAAGGGATGTTATTATTTGTTCTGTTAATCGACGCAGTTACTCACCTCTCTCGTCACAATCTGGGTGGCCGAGGCTGCACTGGCTAATGATGAAGCAGTATCCGGTCTGTGTGAGTGCTCCGATCCTCCGCTCGTTGTATTCATCACAATCACCCTTTTCCACAAAACTTAACAGTCAAAAAATTATTATAATATTTATTGGTAAATTGTAAAATCGCTTAATTATCTCTTCTAAACGAGTCGAATAAATTTATGTTTTAAAACCAATTATAAGTGTAGCGTATTAGTGCAAGTATAATTGGTCAATTTAGATGAAAACTGTGCAAATGTTTTATTTTTTTTCCAGTAAAAAATACTCTGCGCTTTAAGTAAAATTCATTCAGAAATTTTGGCCACGTGATAAAATTAATTATATATGTTTTGGCAAAACCACACTTCAATTTTATTAGATTTAATAAAAATAAAAAGTAGAAAAAAGACCTTGCTTCCTTCAAAAATTGGAACAAAAAGTAATTTGAGTGTGATAACTGTTTGTTTTTTTCTCAGTTATTAAACCGTATTCATTTGAAGTCTTTGTTAGGACCAAACATCACAAAGATTTTGGTGTTCGAAAAGCCATCCCCTCAGTCTGTTCTCCTCATCCGTAAACCATATTTTGGTGGGGAGTCCGACTGAAGCGTCTTCCCGGATACCCGAGGGGGCAAACAAAGCATGCAGGTCTATGATACAGCTTGCTTAAATTTTCGCCCTAACTGGGAGGGGGTAATCCTCGAGGCAAGAGGACCGAATGCACTGGTATGAGTATTGACACAGAAAGATCTAAAACATTCTGGAAGGAGCGCGGGTTGAAAAAAAATCGAAAATTTTTGTCGGCTTTTGTTTTGTCGACCAAAATGAAATTCCTAGCTCTCCCTAAACAACAAAAGACCTCAAAGTCTGGCCCAAATTTTCGGCGCCGCTGCCGCCTTCTTATAAAAGCAAGCAGAAATGCATTTTTGAGAACTTTTTGGAAGGTTTTTTGAGACCAAGTTCGCATCAGGTTTTAACCAAGCAGCAATCAGGATTGAACTTTCGAAGTAAATCAGAGAATTTCTAAGAAACTATATTGGTCCACAGCATTTAAAAGAGTATACCCCGAGCAAAAGATCAGCAGACAAGACTAATCTATTTAAAAATCTCTCAACCCCCTCCCTCATTCAAGAAAGGGGGAGATTGTTGAGTAGATTAAATCAGCGAGTTTTCGACCAATCAGAATGTAGCACTATTAAATTTTTCACTAGAAAGCCCTAGTGTACTGCTTTTACTTACATAGAGCACTCCACTCCGCTGCTTAATCGGCAAAAAACATATTTTTTGCGCGAGTCAGAGCTGGCTGTACTTCGTTTCAACTTTGAGCTAATTTTCCGGTTATCTAGAGCATAATCTCTTTTCGAGTATCAGTGCATGCAGTTGAATGGGTATTCCCCATGAAAATAGTTTAGTCAGATTTACATCTGACCTATCAATTTCAGCGTTACACTTTAAGTTTTTCGATAAAAATTGTTGCAAAATAACATGCAACAAAATGGGGCCGTCTCTTCTGATGGAGAGACCGAATGATGGAATATTTTCTCAGCCAATCAGATTTAGTCATATATAGAGTTTATGCTAGTGTGAGTTCAGTCCTTGGTGTTGACCTTTTTTGCCTTTGGTGCTGAATGATTGGTACCCGTCAACAACCATGACTTCAACCCGATGGTGCTAAAACAGTGAATGAGATTTATAGCCGAACAACGGAGTACTTATTTATTTTTAGATTAGTACAATTTTCGTTAACCTGATGAGCATTTTTCATAAACTATGTAATAAAACACTTGAAAACTTCAAACTAAGCGAAGAAACCCAGGACAATAAAATTCAAATTGATCAATTCAAAACATGCACACAAATGATTGTTCGAATATTGTCAGATCTAAAATACATTGGAAAAAATTTTACTCTAAAAGATACCTATTTTACTTTTAAATTGAAAAAACAAAATAACATATTTATTCCATACATGCACAATTTGTACAGCAAAGCTTGGCTTCACTGCTGAAATACTTTTTCTGCTAATTTGAACAGATGGAAAATATTTGCAATTTATTTTCTCAGCCAAACAAGTCATTTTCTTGGCACTATGACATTGCAAAATTTATGGTTATTGTTTTATCAGCGTTTAATGTAAGTTTGTTTGTTTTAATCATTCCGCTGCTTTGTTAAATGCACAGTTTTGATCTGCGTACATGTCCTAATTCCTGTGTCATCTGCGTATATTGTGAATTTTGGGTAAATTCCTGATTTTATTTGATATCTATAATGAAAATTATGAATAACAGTGGGTCAAGAGTATATCATTGAGTACCACCGAAGCGCACTGCCATTAGTTTTGAGTTTGCGTGTTTAGTTGCTGTAAATTGCTTGCTATGACCCAAATATAATTTTTACAACTGACCAATTGGACCTCGTAGTCCAATTGATTCGCATTTTTTACAACAAGATAGACTGATGTACTGTGTTGATGCATTTTTTTCAGTTCTGTGAATAGGCATTGTGTGTGTCATTTTCGTTTGTTTATGAAGAGTGTGTCTTTTACTATTGATAAGTGAAACGATTGCGTCAACTGCTCCTTGGCGTGGCCAAACACTAAACTGATTTTTGTTAATCATGTCGAAGTGATAAACATATGATATCATGCAGTTATTTTGAAGTCTTTTCAAAAACTTACCTATGAGTGGCAGCAAGGCTATCGGTCGGAATTTTCCTAATATTGGTGCGACAGCGCATCTATCAATTTGCAGAAAATGGTTACCCAAATTATTAAATTCTACATCCGTTTTTTTTATAGATTCTAATATTTTGAAAATTTCTTCTTGGAGAATCGGTATCAGCTACATTGAATATATGTTTTGTTTCAGTCGTTGAAAGGAATTCATTGAAACGCTTCAAATTTTAGTTCGGAAGTTTCAATGGACAATTTAGTCTCAATGGACAATTTTTTTTACTTTTGATAACTAAAAGTTTTTCATTTCATGTTTTACTTATTTTTAAAAAAAAAATTTACCCTTTTTTTCAATACTTTTCTCTGTCCATAGATTTGTCACTACTATTATGAATTTGCTTGAGACGATTTTTTTTAGCGGCAGCATTTTTAACTTGTTATTCATGCAGATTTAAAGTTCTTTTCTAATTCTTGATTGTTTCTAATAAACTGGAACAAAATTATGAAGAGTTTCTACAAGAAGGCTTTGCAGCTTTTCAAAAACGTTTTCAATGTTTTTAAACGACAATTTCTATATTTTTTGTTATTTCATCATGATTCGCGTCGTTTATCTGCTTAATAAATTTTGAATTTTTTTTAGTTTCAGCCACTTTCTGGACGCTAGTAGCTCTCGCTCTGAATGGGACCACCGTTCGTAAGTTACATTGCGTGATGACCAGTTAAAGACGATTTTGAAATTTCTATATATTTCTGGCATGACTGTTATAGAAAATAATCTCAACAAATTTTTGATTTGTTGGTTTCTTTCGTAGGTTTGTCTAAATTCAGCAAAAACTATTTCCCGGAAAAATGCTTGTCAATTCAGCCAATTTTTTGATTTTCAAGCTACAATAATTTTAAAATCACCACATGCTAGGGGTGTTTTGTTGTTGACATCAGCATGAGATATTCCAGATGTATCTGCAATGTTTCTAAATTGGTTTTGTTTCGTTTATGTGGATGGAATGTAAATTTCCGTTAATTGTATTAGGGCAATGGTTAAAACTTGAATGTTATTACCTGTTACCTTCCCCTAAATATTATAGAAACTGACAATGAAAATTCAATATAGTCGATTATTCTCCAAAAAACTCCAGTGCGATTAAAAGAACATAAAAATTTCATTTGAGAAATTCAAATAGCTTTTTGATTGCTTTACGTACTTTCAATGGCTGAAATGAAACATAAATGTATGTAAGCCCCCGGTGAAAAAAATCCCATGTCATTTCATCAAAAATCCTTTGACCTTCCCATATGAACATACCTTTTCGCAAATGAAACAATTTTGTAAATAAGTTTTGTTCCAAATTATTGGTTGCATTTAATTACAATAGCGCAATGAAGCTTCTAGTTTTTGCAGAATGAGCAGAAATTCAAGTCATTGTTGCTTCTCTATTATAATATGTACATATGTTGATCGATTGTAAGAGAAGGAGGCTCTATGGCTGTGCTGGGGAAAAGTGCAGATGGAAATTGGACGCATCCTTGTGTGTGGAGATCGTTCCACTTCCAGTTAGCAACTGGTCACTTCCAGTCAGTCCACAGAGTGTTCCACATTCTATCTCATTTGCTGGCACCATTTGATTGCCCATCATCAGAAGCGATCTGTGAATGAACAAATCAAAATAGAGTTACGTTGCTCACGTTTTTAAACGCAAAATTAAGTACCATCTTAGTTCTTTTGGACTGGAAATCTTGCTACAATCTCACAAGAACAAAGTTAAATTTTAACGTAATGTCTTGCATGACTTCTCGCACGAAAATTTGCAAGATAAACAACTCAAGATAACTAAGGCGAGCTGAATGCTTATGAGATCGTCGAACAGCGTCGAAAGAAAATTTTCCCAGTGTAGAGAAAAAAGGTATCAAATTCTCGCTTTTAAGACTTTTTATTCGAGACCTGTTTATCGCGATAGCGCATATCAGTCAATTGTCAATCTGAATTATGGAGCTGAATCTTAATTTGAATCTTGCAAACTTGTAAAACATTTACCCCTTCTGAAAAAATGGGGGAAGTTGAAAGCTCAGTTTTTGTATATGCTTAATCATTGGATCAGCGCATTATAGGATTGGATGTGCAACGCTAGGAATCATATGGTGAAAATGGTTAGAAGTGTTAATAAACTTGTTATAGAAGTTTGACTACTTAAGCTAACTTTTTTTAGTTGGATACAAAAATAATGAGCAGCTGTGAATTCTTTTGCAAAGTGAGCGATGACGAAGTTGCTAAGTATCCGCCTCTCAATCGAAAAGAGAGGATTTTAGGCCCACCATAATGTGTGTTTATTGCGTGAATGCGAGGCAACACTACCCAGCCCAGAAGAACAATAACTAAACAAATTGCATGTATAACCAGAGGGACAACAACGGTTCTCCATTAACAGCTGATCAGCTCGAAAGTTAGTCTTTTCTCTCGTGGAGAATTTGTCTCAAATTAAAATTTAAAAATCATATATAGATTGTATTTCACTAAAATACAAACCCTTCAATTGACTTCATGGGAACATCAGCCTGAGTTTCCCGGTCGAAATCAGGCCCCATTATTTTGACCATTGTCGCCCCTCCTGCAACTACTGTGCCCGAAAAGACGCGGCCGAATGCGACGAAGCTGCGCTTGTCGGCTGTCGGTATCATCCTGCTGACGAACACCATCAGTTCACCAGTCGGGTCACAGTTTTTGATGGCCTCGGCACATGGGTCGTTTTTGTCAGGACCTTAGATATTTTATTGAGGAGAGAGTTATGCATGTACCATGAGTTAATGAATTAATCATTACATTACCTTAATCATTTAAAGTATTTTTTTTTGAAAACAGATGCGCAGTCAACAGCTCCAAACCCCACTCAAGCTCGCAAGCAATTTCCGACATTTTTTCATCCACACTTCTAGATAGCAAATCTTTCTTTAAAATAACGGAAATTTTCCCCAAAATTATCCGCGGTTTAATCAAAACTTTGTCCAAACAGTTGTTGCGAACTTAAGGGCGCAAATTGTTTTTTTTCTTTGTTGAAACTCTCTAGAAATTCATCAAAGAGGGTATTTTTCTCATCAAATTTTCTATGAGTTTGAAAAATGGTAACGAAATGGAGACAATTTTTGGACCTTCAGGAGTTTTCAGCCCATCAAAATGGCTTTATCAGGAAAATGATTCAAATTTTCTAAAATCGATTGCGGATTATTCGGTGCTCTGTGCTTGAGCACGGGCCGTATAGTTTCCACTTTACTCCTAAACTAAAATGTTTCGCATTTATTTGGATCGATATGAAAGAGAGATATTTGCTAAAAAGGCATGTTTGCTGTTAACTCGAGCACGCAACCTTCAGGCGGGCATCGCTTGAATCTGATTTTATTGAGCTGGTTATAATTGTTTACCGTTGTATATGATCTCCGTGCGGTATTTCTGGGCCAAGACAGGCGAGGGTATATGAACTATGGTCATATCCAGAAGTGTGTCCTTTATGGGCAGCCATGAGGCCATGATTGCCGCAAAAGATCTTCGCCCTTTTTTGCCATCGTGCTTTCATCTAACTTCAGCTCCAGTTTCTCTAGCAACTTTTTTAGATCATCAAGATTGCTACTCTTGATGGCGTCGGCCATCTAAAATATAAACCGAGGGTGCATTTTGCATCCGGAATGGTTTGAAGTAATTGTATAACTAGTTTTTTTGAATCGAATTGTGGTTTCTGCAAATCGCAGAGAAGCTATCAGCAAGACTTATCGGCCATTTGTTTTTAAAAGTACTGTCACAAACGCAAACGAAATACAAAAGCGTTTCTATAAAATGCTGTTATATTTATTTGAGGTTCATTGAAAGAAGATATTAAGGCAAAACAAAAAACAAACTTTTTAACAGATATAAAACCATTTCGTTTTGTCAACATTCAGCCACTTTTTGTCTCTTGGGCTGAAGAACTGATCTCCCCACAACCTCTTCATTAATTTTGGTGAATCCACTTTAAATACAAAAATATTTGCTAGGAAGAAACAAGGATGGCCGTTTGCTGTGTAAGTAGTACAGAATGTTCCGACAATATTCATAAAAAATATTTCAAAAAAAAGTTATTTTTCTATGTATTAGTATTTTTTCAAAAATGGAACTAAAACTCAATAAGTTTAAGAATTTTTTCTCGATACCGGAAAAAATTTTAAATTCTTTGAAAAATTCCAATCACGACTGAAAGGGCTATAATATGATATATAACTCGACCCATTACAATGATAATTTGTGGTACCTGATTTTGCGTTAACAAAAAAAACTAAAAAGAGTTCGAGTACGGAATCCGGAGAAATTGTCATTGCAAAAAAACGAGAAGTACATGCAAATTTATATGAAATTTAGATACAAATTTAAACACAGCCAAAAAAATTGACTACTGCTGACGGCGTGTCTCAAAGTTCAAATTTTTTCCGCCATAGTTGTCTCTCACCATTCAAAATTGACTATTTTTGTTTGTAAGGAAAATTTTCAAAAAGTAAAGAATACTTGAGCCAGCTGTGATTTTTATCCTAACAAACCTCATCTTTCGAAATAACAGGTTTTGACCCCGCAATGATTTTGAACAACAAAGATATCAAAAATCTTGGGTTCAAAATTCTCAACATTTTATGAACGCAAGAGACAACATTTGCAAATTTATGGGGTTTAAACACTGTAAAATTCTTTGATCTGATTATTACGCAACCAATTTCCCGTTTGTTAATGCCCATAGCGCGAGAGCAGAGAAAAATCTTCATTGAAAAAAAAAATTTTATCGCAAAATTAAGTTATTGCCTTTGCTTTGTCACTAGCAATTTTTCTTAGAAAATGTAAATAATTTGCTGCTTTTTCCGACACTGACAACCAATATCAAGCAATTAGTACCTTGAAAGTACCTCAGTTTGACCATGCAGTGAATAAATGCAATCAATTGGCTTGTCTCATTTCGATTTGGAATGAATTTAGGAGCGAATTAGTTCGCCATTCTTTGATAACTACGCGATGAGCATCTTAATTGCGCGTTAGTTAATCCACATTGGCCAAAATGGCAGTTTTTGATTCACTAATAGTTTACTAAAAATATCTCAGGTGAAATATGTTTTGCCGTTCAAACTCAAAGAACTGATATCTTCAGAAAAATTAGAGAAAACGGCTAAAATTACTGTTTCAAACGCCGAAAAAGGCCAGAATCTCAAAACATAAATGTTTATTTGCTTTCTTGAATATTATCGTAATACAACTAAACGAGTTTTTTCTTTTTCTGCCCGAAACGGTTTATGAAGTAGTTTTTTGCAGGGGGAGGATCTAGGATTTTCTCAAGGGGGGGGCGGACTTTCTCGAGGGGGGGGGGGGGGGGGGGGGGCTTGCGGATTTTCTCGAGGGGGGAGGATCTGGGATTTTCTCGAGGGGGGGGGCGGATTTCTGCCCGTAACGCGGTTTATGAAGTAGTTTTTTGGAGGGGCTGATCTAGGATTTTCTCGAGGGGGGGGGGGGGGCGGATTTTCTCGAGGGGGGGCGGATCTAGGATTTTCTCGAGCGGTGGGGCGGATTTCTGCCCGTAACGGTTTATGAAGTAGTTTTTTGGAGGGGCGGATCTAGGATTTTCTCGAGGGGGGGGGGGGTCGGATTTTTTCGAGGGGGGGGGGGGTCAAAAGGCAAAACTTTGATAAACTGGACAAAAGGCGTTTTTAGGCACTTTTTGGAAAATTTTGACCAAAAAATCGCGTTTTTTTTTGGCGCGCGCTCCCCCCTCAAATTAGTATATATTGGCGCCCAAGGCGCCTTTAGAAATTTTTTAGGGTCCGTCACCAAATATGGATATCTCAAAATAGTACAAAGGGGGAGGGAACCTTTGGGTCGGCAGGGGGTCGAATCCCTGAGGTAGGGGGACGTCCGCCCCCGCCCTCCTAAATCCACCCCTGGTTTTTTGTTTAATATTTGATAAAATTAACAGAAAAAAACTACTTCGCTAATTTGATTTCTTTTTCAGATTTTTGTTCATAAAGTTATCGCTTTTACAAAATGTAAAGATAAGTGGTATATATAAAGTATGTAAAGTTGTATGTACATGTTAAATTTGCGAGTTAAAGTGACAAACATGGAAATGGCGCGGTTAACAGTTCCGGCCGCTCTTGAGTGAAAGGAACTATCGCGAAGGGTATTTTTTTTGCAATTCTGACTACCGCAAATTATACTTTTGAGGGGTTAAGTGTTGTATCATACTAAATCCCTTTTCATCCGTGACTGCGAATTTCATTAACGGCAAAAATTGGTCTGAATAATTTCGTTTTTGAGACCAAATTTCAATTTTATAAAAAATGTTTTCTAAATTATGGCTTCAAATTTTTTCCTAAAACATTTACTTAAGCTTTTTTCCTGCAATAATTATCCTGGTCGGAACATTTTGTGCCAATTGCACAGCAACGTTTTTTTTGCTTTTATTGAGACTCACTTTTAAATTTGGCACAATAGAGTTGCGCGAAGTGTTTGAGACTGAATGCCCATCCTTGCGTGCTACTTCCGAAGGCCACAGTTCCAATAGTCGGATCGACCTGTCGATTACGTTGTACAATTGCGGACGGTCTGACTTTGTATAAATTCCGCAAAAATTAATTAGCCAGAGACGTTCGTACACAATTGAAAACTGACCATTTTAGTCTAATGACGCTCTTTCTGGCTTGAGACTGGGTTATAAATGGTTCAAAAATTTAACATTTTTTCTTATTACGGGCCTTAAAAATAAATTATTATGTTAATATTAAAGCATTTGGTCAATTTTTAATGCAGGTTGCTGCTTGCATCGAGGTAAACTCTCTCTCAAAAACTAGCATTTTTTATTTTAAAGCATTGCAAAATTTTGCAACTCTCACTTAACTCAAGTAGCTTGCTGATAGACAACACTTACTGGCAAAGCAGAAAGAAATTTAGTTTTTTTTGTTCATTTACCCTTGAAACTCTCAAAGCCTAATTTGATGTACCTCTTAAATAACTTGAGAGTTCATGCTATTTTTGTCCGCTATTGGTGAAAATCACCTACCTGCCAATTACCATGCACTGCATCTTCGTCACAGTAAGTGGCAATTATTACGTTGATACTCTCGATAATCCGGTGGAAAGTTTGGTTCGCGTCTTCTTTGTCAAGGCTCATTTCCCAGACAACCCGATTCATGTAGTCAAGCAACACGACTGGTTTAACTTTCCGATAAATTGCTTCCCGTAAAAGCGCCTCTATCTTGGTATGTATACCTAAAAAAACGAGATTTAAAGAGAACAAACATTGCTGCTTTTTGAGAATGGGAAAAATTCAGGTTTCTGAGATCGTTCATCCACGAGTAAAAAAAGGCGTGCAAGCCACTTAACTCAACCAATTGGAAACCAATGGCGACTTCAGTGATTTCTGCCAGAGAAAAAATTGTCCAACCTCAACCGCAGTTTTCGAGTGAGGCAGTAGACACTTGCTTGCACAGAGCACCCATTGTTTTTAATTGATTATAATGGTTTTCCGAGAAAATAACAATCTATTTTTATACATTAGATAAAACCTTCAGACCACGAAATCGATTATATTGTCATTATAATCGATCATTTTCGAGAAAAAACTCCACCATGAATTGATTACAATCCATTATTTTTGGCACTAAAATCGATTAATTTTGTCTGGATAATCCATTAAAACCGAATTTTTCTGAAAACTAAAAACCCATTATAACCGCATAATAATCAATTGCAATCCATTTTCTTTTTTGTTGTTAAATAGGTTATTTTTGCAAATATTTTACTGGAAATTCGCAAGAAACTTTAACTTATGTCTGAAAAAAACAATTACGATGAAACTACCTTCAATTCCCCCGACGAACACCCCATTTAACCATTATCGAACCCCAACACCCTCCTCCTACCCCGTTGAAGATTCAAAAAGTGTAGTAATGAAAGTGTAAATTTCTAAGGCAACTGTATGATTCAAAAACCTAATCATACTGCACTTGGTTGTTTTAGCGTATGCCAGACGATAGCGATTGCAAGGTCACAGCAGCCGGTCCCCAGACAAAAAACCGAAGACTTACACAAACTTACATAAACTGAAACTGGTTCCTATATCAATTGGGCAACCACAAATAAATTTTAAATCCCAAGATTGAAAATTTATTGTACTCATAATATCAAGAAGTATTTGTTAACAGACAATTTTAGTTTCAAGTGAAAAAGTTTTAAGTACTGGATTGTATGAGTTTTTCGGTACACTTGCCGACACTCTCCCTGGGTCCTTTCTTATCTTTTGTTTTTCTCCTAATTGTACTCGACTCGATGGATCATAACCCCGCTCATCTTATCCACTCCTTTTCTTTTTCTTGTCGATCGACGCGTCGCCTCCTCAGAATTTTGCCTCTTTTCACCGACGGTTCTCGATAGGCCTGCTTGTTTCATGCCCGACGGTTCGTTCGCCTCGTTAACTTGAAATTCTCTGCTCGCCGCTTTTGAAACTCGTTGTGACGGCGCATTGGTCCCGTCTCTCGTTTGCACGTTCATTCTCGTCCTCCTCCTCGCTTTCTTCGTCGCTACTTTTTAATAACCGTTTTTTCTTCTTTTTGCTCTCTTCTCATTCCGTCTGCGTTCGTTTCATCATCTGTTTTCTCGTAATTTCAGTGTCCCTTACATTTTTTTCGGATCTTGCGGTTTACTTGGCCCTGGGATGTTCGCACTGTTTTCTTTGTCAAGGCTCATTTCCCAGACAACCCGATTCATGTAGTCAAGCAACACGACTGGTTTAACTTTCCGATAAATTGCTTCCCGTAAAAGCGCCTCTATCTTGGTATGTATACCTAAAAAAAACGAGATTTAAAGAGAACAAACATTGCTGCTTTTTGAGAATGGGAAAAATTCAGGTTTCTGAGATCGTTCATCCACGAGTAAAAAAAGGCGTGCAAGCCACTTAACTCAACCAATTGGAAACCAATGGCGACTTCAGTGATTTCTGCCAGAGAAAAACTTGTCCAACCTCAACCGCAGTTTTCGAGTGAGGCAGTAGACACTTGCTTGCACAGAGCACCCATTGTTTTTAATTGATTATAATGGTTTTCCGAGAAAATAACAATCTATTTTTATACATTAGATAAAACCTTCAGACCACGAAATCGATTATATTGTCATTATAATCGATCATTTTCGAGAAAAAACTCCACCATGAATTGATTACAATCCATTATTTTTGGCACTAAAATCGATTAATTTTGTCTGGATAATCCATTAAAACCGAATTTTTCTGAAAACTAAAAACCCATTATAACCGCATAATAATCAATTGCAATCCATTTTCTTTTTTGTTGTTAAATAGGTTATTTTTGCAAATATTTTACTGGAAATTCGCAAGAAACTTTAACTTATGTCTGAAAAAAACAATTACGATGAAACTACCTTCAATTCCCCCGACGAACACCCCATTTAACCATTATCGAACCCCAACACCCTCCTCCTACCCCGTTGAAGATTCAAAAAGTGTAGTAATGAAAGTGTAAATTTCTAAGGCAACTGTATGATTCAAAAACCTAATCATACTGCACTTGGTTGTTTTAGCGTATGCCAGACGATAGCGATTGCAAGGTCACAGCAGCCTGTCCCCAGACAGAAAACCGAAGACTTACACAAACTTACATAAACTGAAACTGGTTCCTATATCAATTGGGCAACCACAAATAAATTTTAAATCCCAAGATTGAAAATTTATTGTACTCATAATATCAAGAAGTATTTGTTAACAGACAATTTTAGTTTCAAGTGAAAAAGTTTTAAGTACTGGATTGTATGAGTTTTTCGGTACACTTGCCGACACTCTCCCTGGGTCCTTTCTTATCTTTTGTTTTTCTCCTAATTGTACTCGACTCGATGGATCATAACCCCGCTCCTCTTATCCACTCCTTTTCTTTTTCTTGTCGATCGACGCGTCGCCTCCTCAGAATTTTGCCTCTTTTCACCGACGGTTCTCGATAGGCCTGCTTGTTTCATGCCCGACGGTTCGTTCGCCTCGTTAACTTGAAATTCTCTGCTCGACGTTTTGAAACTCGTTGTGACGGCGCATTGGTCCCGTCTCTCGTTTGCACGTTCATTCTCGTCCTCCTCCTCGCTTTCTTCGTCGCTACTTTCTAATAACCGTTTTTTCTTCTTTTTGCTCTCTTCTCATTCCGTCTGCGTTCGTTTCATCGTCTGTTTTCTCGTAATTTCAGTGTCCCTTACATTTTTTTCGGATCTTGTGGTTTACTTGGCCCTGGGATGTTCGCACTGTTTCACCTTTCTATTCGGCTTTCTTCGCCCGCTGATCTTAAAGAAACCCCACTTCTCCTTAGTAATGATCCTTTTTTCATTTGCACCGTATGTGGTGTTAATTTTTCTATAGTTGAAGATAAACACTTATACCTCCTTGGGTCCTTTGGATCCGTTCCCCCGGTACGCTGGTATACCGCCGTAGTGCTCGCTTTGTGGCTTTTTAAGCACTCTGGTGCCGCAGGATGTGTGAGTTCCACGTCGGCTTCGGCTTGTTCGTGTTCTTCCAACACCCGAGGAGTTTTCCGGTTTTGGGGAGCATACACTAGGTCGCTTCGCTTCTCCCAATCTAAGTTGAGCTCTACTTCGGGAAGACAGTTTGTCTCATCTAAACATTGTAATTTGTGTTTAATTACATTCTTCCAATTGAGGTTTTTAAGTGATGGTTTTTTCGTTAGGTTCCGGAGGGCGGTATTAACTTCTATTCCATGGTAGGCCTCGAATGACGTTAATTTAGTCTTAGAATGCGGTAAGAAATGTAAAGCGCTTAATGCTCTTGCTATCATCATCTTGAATTTTTGATATTCATCTTCCCATAGATATGTTAGGACGTAATTTTTTTTATTGAAGCGATGGTTCTTTCGACCATCCCTGTTGCGCGATGATCTTTCACCGGAGATATTAAAAATTCGATACCTTCATAGTTACAAAAATTTAGGATTTCAATTGAAAAAAATCCGGACACTTGATCCAAATGTAGTTTCCTTGGGTGACCATGTGTACTTATATATTTCCTTAGAAATTTGAGTACATTTTTCGATTTTTTACTTCAGCAGACGTATGCCGACGGCCAATGTGAAAATGTATCTATTGCTACTAAGACGTATTTCTTCCGACCCTCTACATAATTTACCAGACCCTGAAATCCAATTGGTCTAAGTCTTTAGGTTTCTTGGGTTCATATGTTGTCCCAGTATTACCTTTATGGATGTCCGGTTTAAGGTTTTTACCTGCTTCTAAACAACTTTTGCATTACTTTGCTGTGGCCACGAGGTTCCGATGCATGAGCGGGATCCAGACGTCTTTCACCGCAAACATTTTGTCCCGACCGTGGTGATTGTGGTGTAGTCGGTTCAGTACTGATGTAGACATGTCCATCCACAAGCAATTCTCGCGCACTGCAAAGTCGTTATAATGTTGGGCGTAGCATTGTCCGAGCTTAGCGATTATTTCTTTTGCACGTGGATTCCTGTCCCGTATTGCGTCTTGAATAGTCTTCAGAATAGGATCTTTTTTTCCAAATATGCCTCCACGAGCTTCAAGGTAAGAATTTCAGGGTAATCGATCTTTTTGACTATCTTGCTTTCAGTTGGGATCATTGGATAAACTTATTTTTCACTATTTACAAGGGGATAAGACACGCCAGGGAATTGATGAGGGAATGAAATGACAGTATTTATTTTTTTCGAAGAATTTCGTTTAGGCACAACTTTTTCTGGTGGGATAATTTCTATGTCTGAATCTGAACTGAGGCTAGGCGGCTAATTTTGGACTCTGTTTAGTACGACATTTAAATTTACACTTCCGGACTCTGTAGGTGTATTTAAAATTGTATAATGTGGCTTAGGATCAATTTTTTTCAGCTGAATTGGTACTTGACATGATTTTGATTGCTTTATGATTTTGATTTAAAGCGTAACTGTACTCGGCGGAATGAGAACAACGTCTAATTCAATGGTTTCGTAAATTGTACTTTTCTTTCGGTTTGGAAATTTCTTGTCTCTGATTGAGTGACTGTCGGTTGCGTGCAACCACGCCCTCTAGTGAGCGCTTACACTCACTGTTAGTATTTGCATATTCGAATTTATCTTGAGTCGTATTGGATGATACTATCTCGTTTGAGTAAGAACATGATCCATGATCGTACATCCTCTACCGTCGATTTTTTCAATTTGATGCACTCTATGACCCCTAGGATTTAACTGGTCACTAGGTTTTAAAGCTTCGTTGATCACTTGTATTTTCGCTACCGCAATTTTTTTTTATCATAGTGACTTGTTTCGGGTGCCGCTGCTGACAGGAAACGAAACAAGTAATCCGCCATTCCTATTTTTGACGGCTGTCGATGTTCAACTTTAAAATCATATGGTAACAGTCGATCGTACCATCGAGTTAGTCTACCGAAGAATGTTTTATTTCCGTTTGGTGATAAATTTAGCAAGGTGAGAAGTGCTTTTTGATCCGAAAAAACTGTGAAATACCGCCCGTAGATGTAATTGCGAAAGTGTTCGGTGGCCCATACTACTGCGATTAATTTCAATTCAGTTGTCGAATACTTTTCTCGGCCGAATTAAGATAACGCAAAGCGAATGAAATTAAAGCCATCCGTGGGAACCGTATTGTTCTAACACTGCCCCCAGGCCGTCGTGGCTAGCATCGCAGACTATTTTTGTTTACCGGTGAAAATCATAGTGTTTAAGTTCTACGATATTCTTAACTAACCGTTTTAGTTGTTGAAAAGCGTTCTCGCAATCCAGCGTCCAAACGAATTCATTGTTTAGGCTTAGAATTCATTGTTTAGCGGTGCATTGACCGCGGCGAGTTTTGGCAAAAATTTATGCAGACTATGCATAGAACCCATTAATGACTTAGATTGTTTTCTTGATTTGGGAAGTTTTAATTCTTCAACTGCTTGGGTTTTAAGAACTTACGATGTAGTGCCGTTTTTTCCTATTCGGAAATCTAACCGTTCACATTCTGTTTTTGCAAATTCATCTTTTCGTAGTTTCAACGCAGCATTTGATAAATCCACTTTCCTTAAAATCTTCTCGACTAATGCATTGTTTTCTATTCTAGTTCGTTACGATGCGATTGAAATATCTTGTATGAATGCGTTTGCTTGGGGAACTTTTTAATTAGGTTTTCGACAAGTTTTCGGAACTCCGCCGGCTTTAACGTGAGACCGTAGAACCCATTTTTAAAACGATATGTTCCCGTTGGTTTTCCGCCGACTAATGAGAAATTACATTGTTCGCTGGTTTTTGATCGAGTGATACTTGTCCATAGGCATACGTGAAATCCAATATTGTAAATTATACATCCCCTGCATTTCGTTCTGCAATTATTTGATTTATCCCAGCTACTAACTTGTCGATGATATTTGGCATTTGGTAGTTATTTTTATGTACCTGTTTGTTCAATTCTCTTGATTCCAATGCCAATTTTGTGCTCCCATTTTTTTACTGTGGTTATTTTAGGGGATGCGAAATGCTTATCTGAACATTCTTGCAGTTTGATAATAAGTCCTTCTTTTATCAAACGATGTATTTCCTTGTCTACTTTATCTTGTAGATTGATTGGCACCCTACGACCCTTTTGCTGTATTGGTTTTTTTGCGTCAAAAAATTCGGCTCTTAAGCGTTTCTTGTTTTACCTATTCGGGTAAATAAGCGTGGATACAACTTACAGAAGTACGTTTGCAATTCATCGAGCCCCTCTGTGTTCTGACAGCTCTCTTCCAGCGTGATCTCCATGAATCACCGACACGTGCGATGGTGTAACCCAACCGTTGAGCACCAACGTCACTGCTATCTTTCCCAGTATGTGTATTCGGTTGTTATTGTAGTCCAAAAATTCTTCTTGTGTTGGTTGTAATTGCAAGTTTGTTTTAGCTAATGTTGATTTCTGGTCCGTCATCCTAAAAATTGTCACTGGAGATCCACTGTCCACACAAAGCCACATTTGCTTCCCCGAAACTTGAACCTGGACTATGGCACTCGGAATATTTGGCTCCATCACGTTCATTTTCTTAATTGACATCACCATGTAGTCATCAGATTCCGACAAAATCAATATATCTTCCCCGCACCCTTGCTGCTAGTTTACTGAAGCTACTTGATAATCCTGCCTGTTCTCTACACTGTACGTGCTTTGATGATTCTCATTCTCGTTCTTGACTAATGCTACTCGTCCTCGTCCCCTCCAATGGTTAGTACCTCGCCTTACACCACTTGTGAGCTCTAAATGCCCTAACTTCCGACACGCATTGCACGTTACTCCTTTCGCGGGACAGTTTGCAATATATTCTAAAGTAAAATTTGGTGCGTTACAAATGTATCACCGGCGGTTACCGTTCCCCGCGCTGTTTGCGCCCGACGTATATCCCCCGCGTGCTCGACTTCTAAAGTACCCTTGTCCTCTTCGAATCTTATTTACTGGCTCCTGTTTAATGGCTATCTGCGGCGCTGACGAGGCCGGCTTGCCCGAATACGATTTGTAGGCGCGTTCATCTCTCTCGTACGATACAGCTATTCAATATACCTCCACTGGAGACTTGGTAGATCGGGACAGTTCTCTTTGACATTCGGACTTGCGGATATTCTTGATGAAAATGTCTTGAATATTTTCGGCAGCGTTGGCAAAATCACACCTACCGGCTAAAGCACTCGAAGTCATTTTCCCTCTGTTTGCTCCCGTAAAACAATCCTTGCTCATGTGTGAAGTTTCGTTCTCGCTTGAATACGTTTTGCATTTCGTCTAATACCCGTGGTTACCTTTCCGTCTTGATGCTGACCGCTGGTTTACGGGCTTTGAATATCCTTTGTGCTTCATCCCTAATGCAAAGGTACAAGTTAGATTTTAACTTTTTCTCCGCGTCTATTCGGTTTTTTCTGTTGACTTCCCCCGGTAGCGCTGAAATCGCCGTAGCATCTAAGGTATTATCAAAATATAAACCATCGGGATCGATGTCATATTTCGCAATCAATCCCCAATGGAATTTTGTTATCCGTTCTTCCCAGTATGATGGCGGCTCCTGCGTGCGCGCGTCCGAAAACGATAATATGTACAGTGGGTTTTTTCTTCCTCCTTTTCTTTCAGCTGGCTACGCCATGTTGAAGATCCAAAAAGTGTAGTAATGAAAGTAAAACATTTTAAGGCAACTGTATGGTTCAAAAACCTAATCTTACTGCGTTGATTGTTTTAGCGTATGCCAGACGATAGCGATCGCAAAGTCGCAGCAGCAGGTCCCCAGACAGAAAACTGAAGACTTACATAAACTGAAACTGGTCCCTATATCAACCCAACCCCTCCCTCACGAGTTGTGATTTTTAAGTTGGGGGGAATGAAATAAATATCCTTTCAATTCCCTCCACTCCAAATCACTTCAATTATTACCTCTCAACTCCCCCTTCCTGGCGGGGGTTTAGAAGTGACGGGGGGAATTTTACGTTGAAATAGATAGACATGAAATCCAATACGTAGCAAGTGAACTAAACGGCAAATGAGATAACTTCGAAATAATTTTCTAAAATGCATCAAACTCTTATCAAAAAAATTCCATTATAGTCGATTGAAATATACTATGTTGGATTCTTTTGATGTACGATTAATCGGATTATAATCCTTGTTTAAATGGATTATATTCGATTATTTTGTAGTTTTATAGATACTGACGGTAAAATGATATGTATTCGATGATGATCCTTGGACAACGGGTGGTCGGTGCGGGCGAAGACTTGAGTTATATTTTTTTGCAGAAATATTGGTTTGTTCCCAAAATTTTTTAAAAATCTCAAGGAAAAAGTAGTTTTTTCTAAAATCTTGTAAGTTTTCCGAATATTATGGAAATTTAAAAAACACATTTATTGAATATTTTGACACTTTTTGGCTGACTTTCAGTTTTGAAAAATTAAGTCCAATTCATTAACTCTTAAACACTCACCGCTGACTGAATCTACGACTAAAATTGCTCCGTCGCAGAGAAGAAAATTGTTTGCGTCTTCTGTCTCGGAAGGAGGCTCAATCAAGTTGAGGAGAAATTGACTTCCTTTTTTCTCCTGCACGAGGTATCACATATCTGTCAGACTCAGTTCGTGAAATAGCAACATGGACGGGCTTTCGCTGAGGCTCTACATCGGTGTTTTAGTTTCAATCATTTTCACTTTTTCTTTTTCAACGAAGATAGCTGCCTTATCTATAAACTTTTAACTAACAGTCAAGTATAAGTAAGCAATAGGTGGAAGTCCTCAGTTTTAAGATACTTTGGTTGCTATTTGTAGAATTAATCTTGCATTACTTTATGATTCCTTTTTTTTCTACTTTTTAAGTTCTGGCAAAATCTATTTAGAAGGAAACAAAAGTAGTGGATTTCTTCGCAAAAAGCATAGTTTCTGGCCATGTTTTTCTGTTTATAATGGTCGAAACTTTTCGGAGACAGGCGGGAAACTTCAATTAAATTTCAACATCAGGAGTTATAAAAAACGGGAAATATTTTTCTTTAGTTTTTTTTTGTAGTGAAGGGTGATTGAATCAGGTGAAAAAATGCAAGAGTAAGAGTTTATTCTAAATTAAACAACGTGACTTTGTAGTATAATTAAATTGGGTCGTTGAAGTATCATCGATTAAAGTATAATCGACATGAGAGTCATCAAAAAGAATGCAAAAAATTTTTTCACAAGTAAGCTGAATGATGGGAATAAAGCTTTCGCTAGTTTTAGTTACGCCAACCACATAGCGTAAACAAAGTTTACACCCGTGTTCTACCTATATACCGAGCTTTTTTAGCGGTAGCCAAGATTGTGCGGACCAATCAACACTAGACCATAGTTTCATCCCGTGACTTAATGACGTGGTCGTAACAATTTAGCGATTTATGATAAAATTGAACTTTTGGAGAATTCGTAGCCTTTTATATATTTTATCAAACCTTGCCTGATTTCGGGCGGACCGATTCGACCTATCTTCGAGTTTTGTGTCAAAATCTTTAAAACAAAAAATGCAGCAAAAGGCCGGGAGTTTGCAAGGAGTTTGTATGGTGAAATTAAGTGAAAATCAAAGCCAGCTTTCCAGTGCTCCGTCAACTTCAGTTGCGTTTATAACAGCTTTTGCAGCTAGTGCATTTTGGACTGGGCACTCTCCAGATTCGTCTGCCAGTTCAATCACAGTCATGTTCCTGATGTTCAGTTTCTTGCACATCATAGCACTGATCTCATCGACCGAAAGACTCAGCATTTTGCAGTAACATTCGCAGCATTTTTCCGTTATACCTCCGCAATTTTAAATCGCTTATACTAAAGATACAAGGCAAGTTTTTTTTCATTGTTGCGATTTGTGAAACAACTTTTTAGCAACTTTTTTGTGCTTTAAAACCTGATATTCGTGCTATAAAGAAATATTTAAAAAACAAACCGAAAACAACATTCGTGCAGTGTTTTAAACATTCTTCATACCACGAATATTACTTTTTGAAACTTCTTTTAAATCCTTCTTGGCAACAACAATTGCTCAAAAAAACTAGCTAAAAAGTTGTTTATGATTTTGAGAATCATGAACATAGTGAACACTCTTATACATGTCTTGGTGATTTTTTATCGTTTATTATGAAAAGTATTAAAACTCCCTGATAACTACAGAAATACCTTCATACATATTATTGCATGTATGAATGCAATTAGGTATATATGCACTTTTCCAGTTTATTTGCAAAAAGTTAGGTAAAGTAAGCCACTCAGCTACGAAAGCTTGAATAGCGCAAAAAATACGTGAACGATTTCCAGTTTTGAAAGTAGATTTCAAATTTTAGATTTCCCAGCGGAGCGAAAAACACGAGCTTTTACACAGAAGCAAATTACGAGCTTTACACAGAAGCAAAGCTTTACGAGCTTTACACAGAAGCAAAGCTGCGCATCGCAAACAATCTATCACAAAAAAACAGCTCTATCAAGTCAAATAAGAAAAAGTAGAAATACGCCTTCAATTAGCAAAAACTCGACTACGTGTAGGAATCGAATCTGCGACCTACTGAAATCACGAGATTTTGAGTCTCACGCACTATCCCATAAGATACTCAAGTTTAACAACAGACAAAAACTACTCACGAATAAAGCCGCTACATATGCTAACAAATTGCCAATGCATTTCAGCACCAAATACAAATAAACTCCAATTTGAATTAATAACTTGAAATATAACAAACTGAAGGCATCTACACTAACTTTGCATGAAACAAATAACAAAACATAAAGCCACATTATGTATAAATTATGCATTTCAAAAAATTGCGAGATATATTTGCGACTTAGGTTGGAAAAAAAGAAGGTTCGTACTAGTACACTAGCTTCGCAAGTGTAAAAATCATATAATTCTTTTTTTTTGAAATAAAGTCAGTATTTTTTTCCTTGCGTTTACAACTCTTTTGCAACTGTCTGTTATGGCTGTTTTAAACTATTTCCATTTGTTTTTCAAGAAAACTGTTGTTAAATATGCGTGTTTTTCTTCAACTATCGAATATATCTATTTGCTAGGCTTTCGCACAAAAACACGAAGGCAAAGCTGCGCTTGGCAAACACTAGCGCGAACACGGCAAAAATCAGCTCTATAAACAGCAATAAGAAAAAGTAGAAATAAGCTTCGAATAGTTAAAACATTCCGCTACGTCTCGGATTCGATCTACGACCAAGAGATTATGCCTCTCACACGCTAACCACTCCGCAACGAACACTTAAAATGTCACAAACACTATCCACAAATGAAGCAGAGAACAGATGTTTGAAATTTCCAGTGCTATAGAGCGTCATTATGGCAAAAGTGCCACCAAATAATGAACACTTTGCCTCCAAATAATGAACAGTTTTATTTGCGAGTTAAGTTAGAAAAAACGAAGATTCGTACTAACACACAACAGCTTGCGAGCGTTAGTACGAACCTTAGTTTTTTCTAACTTAACACGGCTAGTGTAAATATATGTATAGATATATGTAAATAGATTTTGGCTAGTGTAAATATGTTTAACTTTTTGGAGCTGGCCGCTGAAATCACGAATATATCAGCAGCAGTCAAAATCTTTTCAGGTCTGAGCAGGAAAACTTAAATGCGAGCGCATAACGAAAAATGCCAATCTCAGCCTTATATAGTGGAATAACTGTAAAATAAACTAAGTTGCAGAAAATTAAAAGGAAAGCAGACAGATACAAAATCAAACAACTAAATTTGCTGATAAGTGCGAAGAGAAAAAAGTTTGACGTGTAGTTTTTTAGATCGTAATTGTAAATTAAGTCAAGCAAAAAAGAATCGGTCTTTGTCCTTTTAATCATTGTGGCTGTACATCATAAATGTACCTTTAAAAAATCAGCAAGCTATTCAAATTTGTTAGTATCAGCAGATAACATTACTTTGATTCGTGAATTTTCGTCTAATGAGTGTTAATAATAAAAGTCCAATTTATTGAGTGAACCGTCATAATGCTAATAAATACAAATGCTTCAAAAAACCTTTGTTTTGATTGAACTTTGTCACTAAACGCTTGAATTGACTTAAGATGAAAACAAGGCAAAAAAAAAGATTTTTTGAGCTTCAAATTGAGCTAATTATAAATAATTGAATTTGAATATGAAGATAGAAGTGTTTTAGGTTCGCTGTTAACCTG
The DNA here is from genome assembly GCF_963678635.1 of Symsagittifera roscoffensis. Classification (NCBI taxonomy): domain Eukaryota; kingdom Metazoa; phylum Xenacoelomorpha; order Acoela; family Convolutidae; genus Symsagittifera; species Symsagittifera roscoffensis. Next base: position 51,675,479 of record NC_087070.1, on the reverse strand, counting down.
CAGTTTAACTGAATATGGCGATTTGTGCGAATTGGAGGAAGTGAAATGATCATTTTTGACGATCAATCATCATCGTCATCTTCTTCATCTGGGCTTTGCCCAGGACCTTGCTGGACATTTAAACTGGGGTCATTTGTGTTTGATCTGGCGAGTAAATGTTTGGTTTCGTTGGAATATTGAATAAGACCTGGTGAAAAGTTGGGAGTTCTGCGTCTGATGAGCATGTCAGGGTTGTCCATCATCTCACAGAGGAGTGCCTGGTGATCCTCTTCCAAAGGAGCAATACTTATATCTCTGGTGGCTCTGAACTCACCACAATTATTCAGATGCTCATTCTCCAGACGAAGGTAGTTCCACATGAACCTACGAAACACTTCTAGCACCGATAGGACACACGTTAGAAGATTTGAGTCCATGAAGCCGCCTACAGTACAGGCGTAGCTGAAGCACCATGCAAAGCGAAGTAAAGAGTTCTGAACAATGGCAAAGTAGTAGAAAGCTTTACTGGGGTATACTGTTTCTTCTCTCAGCAGAGCGTTGTGGCACCAGTCTCCACCAACGTCCCCAGAATCAGCACTTGAAGATGGGGAAGAGGTTGAAAAGGAAAGTAGACCCCAGTCCATTTTCAGATCCCAGCTGAGAGTATAACAAGACGACATCACACATGCGAGAAACCAGCAGACAAGTAAGGGAGTGTAGTGGAAACCGTGATTCTCTTTATACAACGAAACAGCAGCTGATAACGAGACAACGACAAAAGTTGTCGAATATTTGCCTGCATTGACCAGATGCGGATGAACTTTCTTTGTGGTGTAGTAACGCCTGAGACACTGAGCGAATCGGAACCAAGCCGGCAACATTGCAACTATGATTCTAACTCCGTATCTGTAACTGCCACATATTTTAGTGTCATCGTTCTGCGGTGTGATGAACCAATCGAGCTCGAATATATAGTAGCAAAAGAGGAACTCCATGTCTAGCAACATGGTCGATAAACTGTTCAGTTGGTCTGCAAGCCAGAAGTCTGGAAAACTGACAGGGAATAAGGGTGCTGTCACTATCCGGAACAAGTACCTTATGAGCCAGAATCGGGCTTTGTATTTAAACGAGTGAATTGGGTTGAATAAGAAGAAAACGAAGAACGCAAAACACGCTAAAGGACTCACGAATCTGTCGACTCCAATCACAGGTGAGAACAAAAACAAGATTACACTCATGCACCATACAGTTGCTAGGAAGAATGCGACTTCAAGCAACTCGTGAAACGATATATGATCACGTGGGTCCAGTTCAAAAATAAGCACATGATTGACTCCGTATTTGCGCCAGCCAAATGTGTTCACACCTAGGAGTCCGGTTAAGAAAATGACCAGGAACATTCCTCTGTAAATAGTGACGTAAGCACTCCAGGAAGAATCTCTATGGTACTCGCTTACAAATATTGCGATAATAATGATTGCCACTGACATGAAAGCGACACTTCCTGAGAAGAACCCCATGAAAAAAGTAGTTTTGGGGGACTCCTGGTCGACCAAAGGTGGCACTCTTAACCTCTTCATGGCACGAGTCCTGTTACCTTCCTCCAACTCTGAAATATACGTTTCTTCACACTCGTGGATTAGCTTATCAATCTGCTTATTCGTGTAGAAAGGTGCGCTCTCCACTTTGTTCACTCGGAACCCAGTCCCACTGTCCTGATCAAATACCTTGTCATGCTTCTTCAGTATCTTGCGGAACCCGGTGAAATTCAGAGACTGATAATTCTGCAATAAAATCAGACTGAGATAGAACTCACTAAACGCCAACTTCAAATCTGAAATCTTCCGAGCATGCTGAGCCAACACCTTCTGGCGTTTGTCAGTGACTATAAGAGTTGCCGGGAATATCGAATCTTTTCTGGTTGATGCCCTGTTCTTAATGGTCGAAATCGTGTCTTCGGTTCTTCGACTTTTCGCCAACTGTAACTCCGAGTGCAAATTGGCCCACTTACGATGTGCCTCTGCGAGCTTTTCCGAGAAAAACATGTTGATCTTGTTCAGTTCTTGTTCACACTGTGTGAAGAACTTTTGATCAAATTTGGCGTAGTATCTTCGAATAGTCTCTTCGTCTGAGGTATCGGGAGGAGGTGCTTGTTCCTGTGCGTAGTAAAGCATCTCTTTCAGATACTCGTAGCGCACATACTGCTTGCGCCATTCTGGGGTTATATGGGCGCTCAAATGCGCGGCAAATTTCATTGCCTTCTAAAATATTTTTCAAAAATGTTGGTACGTACATAATAATAATTACAAGAAACTTCAAGCTTCTGGAAAAGCAATTAACTCGTACGATACAAAACCACTTCAAAATTGAAACTTCAATTTACTAAGTTCGCTAAACAGGAATCTGAATGGTACAAAATGAATTCAACTTGCTGGCGCATACCGCGGTTGCATGTATTCAGGAGAGGAGGAATCTGTTTCCTCATGGTTCTTTAGCCTTTTACGTCATTGTTTTCTGGCTTCTGAGGCGGATTGCCTATTCGTTTTATCAACTTGGACTGATTGACTAATCGCAAGATTTTTTTGGCGGGGGTGACCTTGATTAGTCCTCTGGAGGTATCCCGCCATTACTCTCTCTTTCTCTATCCTCTAGATCCTGATCTTGGGTAACAATTGGGGGTGAGTGGTGTTGTTGGGAGTGGGGAGAGTCTGCCCCATTTGTGTTCACGGCAAGAGAGAGATGAGGGGGAAGCCTCTGGGATCCCATCAATTGATGAGCGAGTCCATTGGTATTGACGGGAACTATTGCCATCGATGTGCTGCCATGAGCTCCTGATAGCAACACACAACTTTATTCTAAACACGGGCGGATTTAAGAGGGGGAGGGTATCCAGGGATGGACGCTAAAAACTTTCTAAAGGCGCCTTTGGCGCCAATATATACTAACTTTGAGCGCGCGCCGAAAAAGCGCAATTTTTTGGTCAAAAATTTCCAAAAAGTGCCTTAAAATGCCTTTTTTGGCCTGTTTTTGTTTTCAAAATTTTGGCTGCGGCGCAGAAAATTTAACCAGAACAGGGTCTTTTCAATGCTTGGTGCTTTGGGAGAGCTCCGAAAATCAATACCTAAAAAAAGGTCGACAAAATTTTCGAAAATCCGCCGCCCCCTCGAAAAAATCCTAGATCCGCCCTTGATTCTAAAGTAAGTAAATTTGATTGATTAAAGGATGAAAGGTTATCACGTGTCTTTGAGAGCAATTTGGGTATGAAGTCTTCTACAAATTAACCCAAATTCATGCTTGTTGACGTTTAATAGAACACCATGCATTTTAACATCGCGTAAATAAAAAACTTCGCGTATCAATTGACTGTACAACACGACACGATAAAGCCTTAAATATTGGCGGGAGCGATTCCGAAGATTAGAGCTGCTCAACACGTGGGGCGCCTGAATGATGAAATTGAGCGTGCTTAAAAAGGGTGAAACTTATTTTATGTACAATTGTATTACTGCTTGATTATTTCAAGCAAAGAGTTCATACCTGATGCGCCTCCAGCACTGCTGCTGCTGTCCGTGCTGCCATTCATATGCATATGCTGTGCATTGTGGATCTGCTCCTGCAGCTGTTCTGACTCTGCCTCTGTCATCAAGTGTCCCGCAGCTTGTGGCTGGTCTATGTCCGTGTCACTGGCTGCCTCTGCCAGATTGGTCGACATGTTCACCGGACGACACTCGAAGTCCACATGTCTGGATCTGGCCTCCTCCTTCTCCCAAGATAAGTGCACGAATGGTCTCTGGATGTAGTTGTAGACCACTTCTGGCCTATAACACAAAACATAGCCAACTGACAGTCGGAAAACAGTAATGAACGCAAGGAAACTGAAAAAAAAAATCAGCAGGACCTATTATATAAGAGTACTCACTACGTTCATTACTTTTAAAAAATCAGCAAGACCTACATAAGTGTACTCACTACGTTCATTACTCTCACAAACCACAATTACGCAGATTAAATTTGGTAGATGCATTTATAACTATCCATCTAATCGAGAAAATAACCGGATCATTATTGATGTAGCATCTAATAAAATCTGTTATTTTAATAGTGTTAGTGCACAAGTATTCCAAACATTGAATATTTCTGCGCTTGATCGATATAAAGCTTATTAAAAGACTTCTCAGAAACCCAATCTACATATTATCGGTAACCAATTCACAGCGTATTAGCACTTAAACGGAATTGAAGGCCGATCATTTTTTCCAAGACTAACAGCAAGAGCACTGATTAGATTAGAAAAGTAAAGAATAGCGAAAATTTGTTCGATGTTATAAAAGCTGTTTTACACCAAAAGGAAATCAAAACAGGTTAACTTTTTCCGACACACTGTTTTCAGTTTTCATCTATTCACGGCGTTACGCAAATACATATTGCACCCACTTAAATGCATGCGGCACTTAGGCAACCGATTGTAATAGAGATCATGTTTTCTTTAATGTCGTTCAATATTATTATGATTATTATTATTATATTGGATTTAGTGATAAATCACAAGGGGTTTCCCCCAAAGGTATTTCTGTTAAAAACGAGTCTACAGTTGTTTCGATTGCAGTCGCAAAAGGTAACCCAGGAGCAAGAATTGCTTTCATTGTAAAACGCATGAAGTATTCCCAGAACCATTTCAACAAGTCCGATTTCAGGGTGGAGGAGAAAATATCAATGTCATCAGGTAAGCGATTTGCTGTTCTAGTAGCTTGGAACCAAAAATTTTGCTCACATAAACTTTTCAAGGGCCTAATGCTGGTAAAACTGACTATAGGACCATGTCGCAATACTCGAGGTCTCGTTTGGGTAGGTTCTTGCAGGGAAAACCCTTGCGAAGGCCCTTCCCGTGAGTCCTGAGGTGAATGGAAGAATTGAATATGCTCTCTGAAGTTGTAATCGAAGTAATCAGTCACAATTTTCCGCAGAAGTAAAAAGGTGTTCAGTTGGATGTAATAAGCAACTGGAAGAATGTTTAGGAAGGTTAGAGCACTGGTGTAGCTCATGTGAGGGAGACACCACTTACAGAATTTTTTCTGTACGTTTTCTAGAACTGATATGTTTGTCTTAGATAAGGCGCAACAATTTGATCCAAACAGCAATGATGGAACAACCATGCTTTTGTAGAGGTTGAGTTTGCTGTAAACTGGCAGACTCGACGTGTTTCTTTTGAGCATGTGGAGAACTTTGATGGATTTTGCGGCAACTGCTTTGAAATGATTGTTCCATTTAAGATCGCTACGAACAAGAATACCAAGATCTTTTTGAACATCTGTTCGAGGAATCACTTCGCCGTTGAAGTTATATGCAGTATCGTTGTTTTTACCAAAATGGATGTGAGTACATTTTGCGACGTTGAAGGGCATTTTATTAGCAACACTCCAATTATAAGTAAGAGAAAGCTCAGACTGGAAAGAAGTCGAACTATTAGTCCGAATAAACTTGGAGTCGTCAGCTAGTAAAAGAGGCTTCGAGTCAGCGCACGTTGATGGCAAGTCATTAATGAAAAACAGGAATAGTAAAGCTCCAAGTACTGATCCTTGCGGAACCCCGCTAGTTACTTCAATTGGGCCAGATATTTTGTCTCCTACTTTAATTCTCTGAGAGCGGTTGTTCAAATATGATTTGATCAATTTGAGAAATTTTCCACGTACACCATATTGAAAAAGTTTGAATAACAATATCCCGTGGTCCACTTTATCGAACGCTTTCTCAAAATCGGTGTAAACAACATCAATGGAATTTTCATACTCAATTTCTTTGTAAAGGTGATCGAGATATATCAAAAGTTGAATTTCGACAGATCTTCCTTTCCGAAAACCAAATTGTGCATTGTGTATCAAGGGCTTGAAATGATTGTATAGACTTCGAAACGTGCATCGTTCGAGGATCTTAGAAGATATATCAAGAAGAGATATGGGTCTATAGTTGGTTACATTTCGCTTGTCACCTTTCTTGTGAATTGGTGTTACTATTGCAGTTTTCCATTTCTGTGGGAAGACACATGTCTGTTTGATCTTATTGAAAATTTGACTCAGGGAGTGGCATAGTGCACTGGCGACATTTTTGAACAGCGCTGGGGGTAGATTGTCGGGTCCACGTGACTTAGTTACGTTGAGGTCAAGGCAAATCTCAAGAATAGATTGTTCCGAAGTATCAAAGGTATCAATGATTTGATATTCGTGCGCTAAAAATTGGTTGCTTTGAATTGAGTCCTCATCATCTAATGATGATGATAAGATGAACACGCTAGAGAAGAAGGAAGCAAATAGATCAGCCTTAGACTGATCTGAGTAAGCACATAGTTTATCTAGATAAACGTATGACGGTATGGTCGTTGTCTTAAATGTTCGAAAATACTTGAAAAGCTGATTTTTACTCCTGTTGCTGGCTAGTTCATTCTCATAGTTTTCCTTGTCTTTTCCTGTCAAGACTGTAACCTTTTCATTCTGTTTAGTAGTTTTCGGATTCGATCGACCAAACTTTTTCTCAAAAGTATGCAAACGCTTTATCTCGTTCGATGTTGAGGATGTGATCCATGGAGGCAGCTCACTGCGGTGCTTCGTTCGAATGGGGACAGTTTTGGAGATTATATGCTGTAACCAGTCATACCATTCCGAGAGTAAAACATTAGGGTTTGACCAACAGTGACCTGTGAAGGGATTTCGCGATATCTGGAGCCTCATAGCTTCATAATTAGCTTTGGTGTAGCTGAAAACTTTTCCGGGTGTTGTGAGCTTAGGCGAGTAAAGAACTGAAGATATAACAAAGGCGACAGGTATATGATCTGACAATTTACTAATGTTGCCTGTTACAGGTTTGATGTCAAGAACATCTGTGCTAGGCGACACCAAAACCAAATCTAACGTTTTTTCACGTTTTGTAGGAAACTGAACAGATTGGGTGAGATTTAGTTTTTCAATGCCAGTAATGAATCTTTGTTCGTCGGGAAATGTAGAAGAATAATCACGCCAGTCAATATCAAAGTTGAAGTCCCCACATATAACCACGTTTGAATATAAAGGGAAGACACTTTCAAGATAAATAAAGAAGTGTTCAAGGAATTGGTGGTCTATAGCAAAGGGACTTGTCCTAGGAGGAAAGTAACAACAAACAAATAGCAAGGTTTCAGAAGTGGACGAGACTGTACAAGCTGTGCAATGGTGGACTATTTCATCAGGAAGGCGAACTGGTTCCGAACTATGTTCATTTTTTATTCCAATGAGAATGCCGCCATGACTGGAGTGACCATGATCGTTCATTTCACGGTCGGTTCGGTAAATATTGTATTGATTAAGAAATAGTTCAGAGTCACTTATCTCAGATGTTAGCCAGGTTTCGGTTAGGCATATAACGTCATGATTGCTCTTGAGAATATAATTTGCGAAAGAAGTTCTACGATTTATATTAATGAGGCTTCGTGTATTAAAGCATAGGGCGGATAACGGGTGGGTGTTGGAAGTGGTGTCAGATAGTCAGTCTTCTAACTGAACTTTCACTCCATTCTTGAAGAGCTCGAGAATTTTAATTTTCAGGTCTTTGGGTTTAACATTTTCGTTGTCAATGAGAAATCTGCGTTTTTCTAGTAGCTTTTTCTCAATCTTGATTTCGTCTGGTTTCAGGGATTTTGACAGGTAAACTTTGTATACTTTTTGGTTGTAAGTATTGGAGTAGTCTTTTAAGTGGGTTGCTCTTGATAATAATCTTTCAGATATTAACTCGTTACTAAATTTGACGATAATTGTCCTTGGTCGAGTGCTTTCAGGCTTGAATGGTCCAAGTCGCTTAATTGAAACAACAGGTTCATTAGTATCAATTCCTAGATGGGTTAAGACGCCATTTACATTGGTAACTTCATGCTCAAAAATATCCGATCTTTGAGCTTTGTTATCACTTGCAGAGATGAATTCAGGGATACCACTAAAACGGAGTTCTTTTGCGTATTCAACACCATTTTTGTTTAGCAAAACATCAGAATATGACTTAGCTTGGGGATTTGAAGATGATTGGCCGGAAGAATCCAGTTCGGGGCGACGTGCACTTATCTCAGATATTCTCAGATAAAATATTCATGGTTAAAAAACGCCAAATACAAGCGTAGTTCGGCGGCCGTTAATACTAGCGTAAAAATGACTAACTTGCTTTCAATTAAAATCTCAACAGATTATTTTTCATATTTTAACGTTCTGACAGTCCCCTGTCGGAAAGAAAAATAGCTCTTTGCAAGGTATCGCGACAACTAACAAAACTTAAATGGTTTTGAAAATCGGCATTGGCAAATAGAGAACGCTAGCTTCACTTCGCTTTGGTGCGCTTGCATTCGGAACGAGAAGGAACGTGCGTTTGAATCAGTGGTTGCCATAAGATTGCTTTTTTGACAAAGAGGGGAAGCTGCGCTTCGCAAACACAAGCAACAAAACTAAGTGATAAAAATAAAACCAGAAAAGGTAAAAAAAGGCCTTGAAATTCAAACTTCTATTGGGCGGATTCGAATCTAAAACAAGGATTTGGAGTCGCGCGTCCTCTCATCTGCGCCACGGGCCCTTGAGATTTTCCTAATACTTGCCTCCATTAAAGCAGCAATATATGCTAATGAATTGCCAAGGCTACGCAGCAAAATTATCAACAAATACAAAGAGACGCAATTTTTGTTTAATTAATAATAAATATATAATACACTACAGGCATTCACACTAACTTTGCATGTAATAAATTGGAAAGCATAAAGACAAACTATGCATTTCAAAAAAATTGCCAAAAATATGCAGTTGGAAAATTTCAATACAGAGGCCAGGCTTTGCTTCGCAAACACTAGCAAGAACACGACAAAAAAATCTATAAAGCGCAATTTAAAATAATTAGAAATAAGCTTCGAATTAGTAAGAAATCGTTTACGTCTAAGATTCGGACCTAAAGATTAAGAGACTCACACACAAGCCACTCAGACATGGAAGCCTAATAGACACCAAAAACTAGTCACAAATAAAGCAGAGTACAGATGATATGCAATTTCCAATGCTACAGTGAAATTTCCAAATAAAGAAACACTTTTATTTGTGAGGAAGGTTAAAAAAAGAAGGTTCGCACTAATAAACTAAGCTGATGGCTAGTGTAATTATTGTACTGTTGTTTCAAATTGTACGCATTTTAAATAGTATACGAAACAGTTCATTAAAAACATCCGACCCTACCCAGGTTCGAACCCTCTTAATTTGCTGCTGGTCTCCTTCCCTACCTCTACGCTACAGAACTATGATACCTTAAAGCTAAAGTGCTATTTGTAATTTAGTAGTCTGTTTTAATATCTTTAGCATTGGCTTTACTTAATAGCTGGATCAGAATGAACACATTCAAAGTGAACACATTTTGTCGCAACAATTGCATCGCAACAATATTCGCGACTTAGGTTGAAAAAGAAAGTTCATACTAAAACAAAAGCTATATCAACTGTGTTAACTTATTGCGAATGTCAAAGCATGGTATCAAAGAGCAGTAAAAGTGCCTTCAAAAAAAGCACCAAGACTTTTCGATTTAAAAAAAAAACAAAAAAAATGCCGCCATTGTGTAAAATTCAATTATACCAACTTCTTTAACTTTCTGCGCGTTTTTGAAGTTCTTTCATCGCATCACGCACAAAAAACGACGCCAGTTTGAAGAAAATATTTTCTTTGTAGTTAATTTATGAATGTGGCCGGAATATTCTGTTCTAGTTGCACAGAAACCGGCGAGACGTCACGCTTTTTGTTAGCTGTCGATTTCCTAGTCTTTAAGTTGTTTTTTTGTGAGATCTATCTGTTTTGTTCGCTTTTCAGTTCACCCACCTGCCCCTGTTTGTAGTCTTCATCTTCTCCATCTGAGTAGGAAAACCTTCAATGCCCAGTTTGATCTTCTTCAGCCCCATGTCCTTCAACACATTCTTCGCCACATCTCTGTTCTCCACATACTTGAGGAACCGGCAGAGGTGATCGTCTCTGATCAGAGAAGCCTCCACTTCCGGCTGCACCTTGGGGGGAGGGTACTCTTCATCCCAGTCCACCATATCTTCACTCATGATCACCACCACGTGACACTCTCGCTCTCCTTTCATAAACAAAAACACAACACTAATTCAGGTATTAGACCATAGATTTCAAACCCTCTTGACAGAAATCAACGGGAAAATGCTTTATCCACGAGAGAAAAAAAACTCAATTGCTTTACTTAATATCAAAAAAACTTGTTTGGTCTCAATCAGGGGCGGATTTAGGGAGGGGGAGGGCGGACGCCCCCCCCCCCCTCAGGGATTCGACCCTGCCTTTGCTACTTTTTAAGAAATCAATTTTTGGCCGACCAACCCTAAAATTTTTCTAAAGGCGCCAATATATACTATCTGTTTAAGGGGGAACGCGCGCCAAAAAAAACGCGATTTTTTTTGTCAAAATTTTCCAAAAAGTGCCCACAAACAGCTTTTTTTTAACCTGTTTTTTCAAACATTTGCCTGCGGCGCAAAAAATTTGGCCGAAACAGCGTCTTTTTAGTGCTTCAGGAGAGCTCGGAAAATCAATTTGGTCGACCTAAAAAAAAAAGGTCAAAACTTTCGAAAACTTTTTGAAAATCCGCCCCCCCTCGAGAAAATCTTAGATCCGCCCCTGGTCTCAATACCTCGAAAATTAAAGCCACACCTGTTGTGTTAAGCTTTCTTTTAGTTTCCCTCCTCACATCGTTCACAAAAAAAAAGAAAAATAAAAAAATTTGAAAAAAACAGCCGACAGACAGTTGAAGAATCAACGAACTTAAGGAAACCAAAAAAAAAAAGATTGAATTATTTCGAAAGTCAAAATTAATTGGAAGAAAAAAATATTACGGCTCTTTTTCCTCCCTCCCCTTTTTCCTCCTTTCTCCATAATTAACCTTGTAAGACCGCTCGTTAGACCATAAAATTCATGTTTGAGTGAGGTGGGGGAAAAAGGAAAAAGAGCCAATAATACATTACAGCTCCTTGAGTTTAAAGAAATTGGCTTAATTTGCAAAAAAATGGATCAAAATTGAACTGAACTAATAAGAAATCAAAAGTCAAGCTGCTCAAAATCATATTTGAACGCGAGCTAATTTTAAGACTTTTCCTAAAAATTGCGGAAAAAATCTCAACCTATAAGTGTCTTCACTGCGCTCTTTGTCTTTTTGTCACTTGAAATCTTGAAAATGTATTGAAACATTTAATTTGTCACTGTGGCACAAAACGTTTGTGCTTCTTGCACAGCAACCAGCTATCCTTGTTGCTTTCTAAAAAAATAATTGAAGCACCTAGCGTACACTTTTCACACAGAAACCCATAACTGTCTCCATCATGATTATCAAGGAAAAACTAGGTTTTTATTGAATACATAACATTTACCTTTTCTTGCTAGCTGGAACACGACTGGTCGTATGATGTTGTCCACAAACTGAGAGAACTGCGACTGTGCGCCCTCATTGGCCAGTTCGTGCAGTAGGGCTGCCATGTTCGCTGCTCGCACTGTCTCGTCGTTGAAAGGAATCAAAAAGTAGTCACAGGCCGCTTTAACCTCAACCACCTATTGCAAAATTACATTTATTTTCTATTTATCAAAAACATATACATGAAAAGTTTGATCCAGTAATTTTCCAGGTGGCTATTATTGCTACTATTAAGGAGACTATTATTGGGGTGGAGACTTTTATTGGGCACTATTATTGAGGTAACAAGATCAACTCCCAAAAACTTTTCTGGATAACAAAACAGCCAACTGACAGTTGGAAAAGCGTAATGAACGCAAAGAAACAAAAAACTAGTTTATTTTTTTTTAGAAATTTAAAATTTGAGCTCTTAGAATTTTGCGAACAATTTTTGCTGAGCCTTTTTTGGCAAAATTAACCTAATTTGAGAAAACTAGATCAAAAGGTAAAAATCATATTTCGCTGGTTAATCTGATAATTAAATTCTGTTTTTGAAATTAGAAGTCGATCACGTTTTTAGTGACATTTTTGCTGTTCGATAGAGAAGTTTGCCTTCCTTTTCACTAAGGAAATGAAGTGAACCTAGAAAGAAATCAGAAGTCAAATCGTGAAAAAAAAACTGAGCGTGAACAAATTTCACGACTTTTCCTAAAAACACAAAAGAATCAAATAGACCTAAATAAGAGTTTTCACTACAAGACTTCGTTCATTGACATTTAAGCATGCAGTAATATTATGAGACGAGAACAAGACTGGTCGTATCAATGAAAAGCCCTGATTTTCCCGTTGCCCTTCAACGTTCTCGCGACTGAAAGGGATTCAACTGATAGTTGGCTCTGTCTATAAAAAAACTAAGACACACCCGAACACAAAACTCCAACCCATATTGGGAGGTCGCAAAAACAATACCCTGTAATTAGTCTTTTTCATTTGCTATAAAAATCCTCCAAGATAACAGCAGCCAAAGCAAACTAAAAACGAGCACTAGCCTGTAAGTTTGCAGGTATACGAATATATCCAAACTTGTAGAAATCAATAATGAGCCTGAACACCTCTTCGCTGACATAACTTCCTTTGATCTCGTATTCTCCTTTCGCATTCTTCTTAGTCAAGTTGTGGTCCAAAGAGGGTCCGAACATCCTGCCTAGCATCGTGTTCGGGTAGTTCTGGAAGATAGCCGGGTCAACTGTCATCCTTTCTCCGTTTACATTGAGAACTACAACTCTGTTACTACCTACAAAAGCATCAATTAATTAACGCTTAAAACTTAAAGAATTGATGAAAAAAATGGACTCAATAGAAGAGTCGTATAAGACTAAGCTCGCTAGAGTAATCAAATCAAACTGTAACACAAAGGCAAATCGTAGCTGTGCAACACTTACGATACGACACAAACTTGGCTTTGCAAGCTAGCGGCTACAAAAAGAGACCAAACTCTTTATTTTTTTTTGAAAAAATGTCGAAAAAACTTAATCTACAAAAATTGCCTACGTTTGTCTCGAATTATGTTCATTTTGAGGACAACATGGCGATAAACATAGACCCCAGCGTTAATAAGGCATTCACAGCCACTTACTGAGCGGCAACTAAGCCAACAAAACTTGCGTAGACGCCGGTTGATACGAAAGCAAAATTTTCGTCAAAAAAACTTTGAGATATAAAGTTTTGAAATTCGAACTCTTCCTGAGACACGCAAAACCATAAAATTTGTTTTGCCTTTCAAACGACGCAAACCTTTAAGCTAAGAAAAAAAAACTTTCCAATTGAAAGGAAATTGTCCAATTAGAGTTGGTAAATTTACAAACTATTGAACAACTTTCCAATAACATTTAGAAATGCTTAAACCAAATCAAAATCCATGTTTTGAAAAAACAGTCGATAAAAAATAAGAAAAAACATGACCCGAAAATCAAGCTTTTCAAAAAAGTTACTATTTCCATACATATCGAAAAAAGCAAGGCCCGGCCGGGACTCAAATCCCGCACATTATGAGCCCAAGTCATGCGCTTTTGAAGCATAATCAATTTCTTGCAGACTGGTACGAAAAATTGATTAAACAAAAAATTTAATTCCCGATTAAAAGTAACTTGCTCTCGCAAATAAGATTAAATGACAGTTAAATTTAAGGATTCCCTTGTTCATCGAAAAACTATAAACTCAGAATGAAATAGAAAAAACCCGTAAGGACCAATAAATACGGGTTATATTCAAAAGGCAAAAAAAAAACATGAAAAAACAGACTATTCAGTTGCATTCAGATATAATACAAACATAGTCGCATACCTGCTATGCCCACTTTCTGTCTCATCATAGTCGGGGTCGAATTAGCGGACGACATGACCGAAGGTACTGGACTCGAACAGGAATTCATCAGACTTCGGTCTCTATCTTGTACACTACTACTGGCATACGACACAACTCCTGTGGTCGTTTGGCTTCCTGGAATCGGTAGTAGCACTTGAGGTCGTTCTGACTGTGGCAAGGCGCAAGTATGAAAGTTGGATCCCCTTATAGATGGTGGAAACTTTTGGAAACTTCTGTATGGTTTTTAATTTTACTTTCAAATAATAACAAAACTGCTCGTATCAGGGCGAAGCCCTGAATGTTCCGACTGCCTTTTAGGGTTTATGGAGCAGCAGTAATAACAAAAAAAAATAAATGAAATAAAATAAAATGAAAATTGTTTTTTCCAAAATTTGAAATTTTTAATGAAAATCATCCCCCCACACGCCATATAAAGTATAAGAAGATAGATTTCGTTTCTTATGACAAATCAATTATGGAAATAAGCTTCGTTTAACCAATTTGGAACGATTTATAAGACGGATTAAATCTCCGCTTACGCGTTAATAGCGCGAATTATATCGCGCGTTAATTGTCCCAAATTGGTCAAAATGGCAATCTTTAAACCCTCATAACTTTACGAAAAATGATCACAGGTGAAATATCTTTTCAAATTTAAGCTCAGGACAACAATACCTTTTGAATGATATAAAAAAATTCCGTCAAAAATGGCTAGTTAAAAAGTCGAAATTTGTCTGAAGAAAAAAAACCCACCCCGTGCACAAATATTCCGTTACTTTCGTATCGAAAGTCGGAACAATAAAAAAGACATATATACTTTTCATGATCTTAACAACTTATCAAAAAGCAATTGGTGCTTCAAGAATTTTCAATGCCTGTTTAGTTCGGTAACTGAGTTTCCAGTTCAATCCTCAGTTCGATGTGGTTACAGAAAGTTTCAAAGACTCATATTATGCACAAAATGTCTTTCACCATGTTAGAGGTTTTCAGAACCTCTGTTAATTGTTAATGAGAGTTAACATGTTTTTTTGTGATCACTGCAGATATTAAATTTCTAAAAATCTTGACGAAATTCTAAAAATTGGTCGATAACAAATTCAAGTTTCACGTGAATCGCAAATCGAGACCCAACTTTCATAACTGTACCTGAGGCGATGTTGATATAGGGTGAACTAAATGATGGTTAGAAGAAGTTTGAGATACAATTGAGAAGTGTTGTTGCTGTGTATGAAGCTGTTGTTGGTTTGTGTTTTGGCTGTTTGCAGGAGTGTCTGTGAGAAAAAGTCTAGTTTGAGTCACATTCGAGCTTAAGTGCTGCGTGTGATGAGTGTATTGCTCCATCCGCAGCACACAAATTAGGGATTGCGTCGGAAATTATTGCGACATTTCCATGGTGCACAATTACTTCATTGCATTTCTGAAAGGTTCAAAGGGTTAAATTACAACAACAAATACACCCTTAAACTAAACAAGACTGCTCGTACCAGGGCGAAGCCCTGAATGTTCCGACTGCCTTTTAAGGTTTATGGAGCAGTAATAACCTAATTATCATTAACAAATTAAATGTAATAAAAAAATTTATCTAAATCATCCCCCCACACGCCAACTAAACTACAAAAGAATAGATTTCGCTCATTCTAACAAATCAATTATGGCAAAAAAGCTTCTTTCAACCAATTTGGAACGATTTCTAAGACGGATTAAATCTCCGGTTACGCTTTAATAGCGCGAAATATAATGCGCGTTAATTCTCCCAAATTGGCCAGAATGGCAATCTTTAAACCCCCATAACTTTACGAAAAATGATCACAGGTGAAATACTTTTTCAAATTTAAGCTCAGGACAACAATACCTTTTGAATGATAAAAAAAATCCGTCAAAAATGGCTAGTTAAAAAGTCGAAATTTGTCTGAAGAAAAAAAAACCCACCCCGAGCACAAATATTCCGTTACTTTCGTATCGAAAGTCGGAACAATACTTTAATTCTTTAAAGAAAATTGGAACCCACAATTCTTGACAGCATCGCAAAGTGAAGTACAGTGACAAGAACGCTACATGTTCATAATTTAAACTTCTTGAGAGAATTTTTTGTAGCCTTGAAATGAATAGCTGAAATTTGGATACTTTTGCACCTCCCAATAAAAATTCTCAGAGCAATGAAAATCTGCGCCCAATTAAATATCAAAATTATGAAGCTGAATTCCCTCAACACTCTATTTAAGCACACCGCGATAAAGGAAGAAAAAAAACTATTCAAGAAGAAATAATAAATGGTGAAAAGAGATGATAAAAATTATAATGCTGAAAATGCATTGCACGTCAAGTTAGGGTCAAGTTAGAAAACGTTTAAAACAAAAGCAACGCAAACAAATAATTGTTTCAATAAATTCCATTTTCAACCCAGTTTCGCATCTCGCCGGAAACTCTTCTTCAAGCTAGTGCACCGCACTTTGAATTCCGATTATACTCTGATAATGTCAAACATTCTATATCAGAGTTCACCACATTGAGCTATTTCGATCGGAAGTTTCGGTTTGTTATTAGGTCCAGTAGGCACGTTTTCAATTTTTCTCACAACTAAAAGACCATCTAGGACTTTTCCAAACACGACGTGTTTTCCATCTAGGAATTCACATTTTGTGCATGTGATGAAAAACTGACAACCGTTCGAATGTGGTCCACTATTAGCCATTGATAGTATGCCTGGGCCTTCATGCTTCGCAGCTCCTAGATTTTCATCTGCAAACGATAGTCCATAAATACTTTCAAGGCCAGTGCCGTCGCCTTTCACGAAGTCACCACCTTGAACCATGAAGTCTTTGATAACCCTGTGAAACACTGAACCCTTGTAGCCCCTGGGGAGTCCGTCTTTTCTGTACTCCCCCGTGCATAACTGGCGGAAGTTCTCGGCTGTTTTGGGAACCAAGTCTGCAAATAGTTCCATCTTCAGTCGTCCCACATCATTGCCACCAATTTTGATATCCATAAACACGATAGGGTTGTTTGGATCTCTCACGTTGAAATTATGCCACGTCATTTTACCTGAAACTATACAGCTTTTTTAGACAAGGATTCTCAATTACAAAATCATGCCAAAATTACCAAACTAATGATAGAACTAAAGGAACTTTGATAATAATTAGAGCAAATTTTGAAAGAAGATTGTCATTTAAATACAATTTCTGTGGCACATAAGGCTTGATAAATAAACTATCTACAAATCACTTTTTAATTTATAATTTGTGGACAACTTTGAAATGAAGAACTATTTTTCGCCTCAATGCATCTTCTGCTTTTTCTTGAACTGCCAAGAACTAAATTCAAAAATTCATCAATGAAATACTGCAATTTCCAACAGATAGAAACATTAGCACTTATATATTAATTAAATTTAAATGATACTTTCTTTTTCACTGATTTCGAAAAGGAGTTGTAAAAACGCAAAGAATTAGGCAATTGTATTCTGCAATGGATGATTTATTTCATGGGTCCATATCTTTTCTTTTTATGATTCGACAAATTAATGTATTTGGCCACTTTAAAAAACAGCTTCTGGTTGCGATTGATGAAACACTGCGCCTCCCAACATAGCTTCAAGAGGACACTGTCTGAAGTTTCGTTCATTGGTATGTCTACACTGATTGGTGGGTTGAACCGGACATAGGGAATATCGCACATCTGGCACCAGGTCTGGGCTTGGGCCACTGGTCTGCCCTCGGCTACTGTGGCCTGGTCTATAAGGGTGGAAGTGAGTTGGATGAGGTTGGACACAGACCGGATTCCGTCTAGAATGCCAGAGGGCTTGTAGATCGAGAGAGATTTGGCCTCCACTGGTACGAAACCTGAAAAAACACAGCATAGCATCAAAAGTTATTGAAATTAATTCACCAATTTTATTTCATCAATAGTTATTGAATCAATTTTAGAAAACTTCATTGAAAATTCGGCATCCAAGTATATATAAAAAACATGCAGGCCAGTAAAACTTCGAGATTCTACAAAAGATCTTCAACCTACAGCACAAGCAACTAGTAGCGGATTTATGAATGGCGGGCAAAGGACACATTGAAAGGAGATTCTTGTTTTTGTTATTATATCCCTTGGCTCAGAAAAGCTTTCTTGAGTTACTTCTATCGCTCACTTCGCCGACCTTAATCCGCCTTTGACACTAAAAACTACATACGGCAGTTTCCACTTGGCAGTTTCCAATTACAGCCTATCAAACCAGTATTCGAAATACAAACCCTTCCTCAAATGATGAATCTGTTTCAGGGATTTATGACTTGCTGTAGGGCTATAATGGGAAAAAATCCAACATCCAGCAATAGAAACTATTCTGTTCACCTGTTCCACACGAAACCACACAGCCAATTCTGGGCGGAAAGTGTCCGTTGCTCACATAGACACTCTGGTGAACCCTGAACACCTCCGTCATCACATCCAGAGTGGGATTGTTGCACATCAAGCCCCCATCCAACATGCGCCCACAGGGGGCGAAGAATGTGGGGGCGGCGGAGGTTGCCCTGAGTACCTAAAGAGAAAAACTCATCTGCAAATTGTAGGTTTGAAAATAAGCAAACTTACACCAACACAAAATACAGTTATGAGGAAAAACCTTGAAATGACAAGCGACAATATGAGTTTGATGCAACAGACAGACAGCAGCTTTTTTAAACTAAAAATTTGAAGCAATCTAGAGGAGGAATTTTCAATCTTAACTTTATCGATAGCATAATACGTTTCAACATGTTAATCGAAACAGGTGCAATAATTTCAGATTCCAAGTCATCAGATAAATTCCGATTTTCAAGCATTTGTAGCAGTGGCGTTTAAGATTCGAATGTATCATTACCTGCCATATGAGTTGTTTGTGTGGGGGGTCTGTGGGCGGAAACTGGCCCTGGTGGGTGAGGTCTTTTGTGAGGCAGGTGTTGGGGGAGTTGATATTTGAGAAGAAGAAGAGGTCGGGTGGCACTCTGTCTCCAAGCACTGTGGATATGAGCACCTAATACAAGAAGACTTCATTTCATTTATATACCAATCAATCGCATTTCAAATGTTTCAGACAAATAGGCAAAGATAGCTGGGAAAACTATGAATTTTCTAAATTTTATAACTTGAGACTTTGAGAAGACGCGACATCTGGAAACACTGGTAATTAAGGGATATTTGGTAATTTCGATACCAAATGTCCCTTGTTACCAAATGTCCGCAGCTTTTCAGAATGCATTTTTACACTGGTTCGTAGCATTAGTTTTCAGTTATAGACGGTAATGAGAAAATTTGCCAACTAATGGTTGCAAGGTTTACCAGCAACAAAATCCTAGAATAACTTTTAAGTATTATCAGTCTGAGGAAAGCATATACAGACAAAATTATATCCTTGGCGTGTGAGGCATATGGGAGTTTCTTGTCAAATCTACTTACGGGATCACGTAGTCAAACAATTTGGTAGTTTTGGAGTAAGAAACTATCGCTAGGACAAACAGTCTGATAGACAAAAAAGGAAACAGTTTAATGTCGTAAATAGTCATTGCTGAAGAAATGGAAAATCTTGTCAACACATACAAAGATAACAAGGATAGCCAGTTACTGTGCAAGTACACTGAATGATCCGATCACATTCATAAAAAAATTTTAAAACTTTTATTTTTCAAATTAGTTTCGTTTTTAGCGGTTGGTGTGATTCGAGAATTATAAGATCGCGTAGAGAATTAAGAAATAAGGCATATTCGAAAAAATTTGTTTTCAAAAATTGAATACCAAACAAAAAATTTAAAAAAAAAATTTTTTTTTTCTTTTTGTACAATGGTTTTATTTTTGTTTGAAAACCTTTATTGTCAAATAAGCGCTAAAAAAACATCCGAAATTGTTTTCTGGATAGTAAAAACAAGTTTTGTGATCCTAAAATTAGTTATAAAAATGGTTAATTTCCATAAGACGAACGTTACTCGATCGCGTTTTTCGCTCGAAATTGAATTAAAAATCAAAAATTTTTTCTCGACACGGAGAATTTTTTCTCATGTCCTTCGAATCACAACTAAAAGTGGTTTAATATGATATACCACTTGAATCTCTCCGATGAATATTTGTGGTAGCTGATTTTGCGGGAAAAAAACAAGGATATCCGGTTACTGTGAAAGTAGCACAGAATGATCCGACCATCGTCTTAAAAAAATACCTTTTTTTTCCAATTAGGGTAGTTTTTTCGGCGTAGTGTGATAAAAGGATTTCAGCGAAAAACTAGAGCTTACAAAAAAAGTTGACTTGCTGCAGCATATGTCATTCGAAAATTTTAGGCTTAGAAAAGGTATACCCAATGATGGCCGTCACCCTCAGCCGAGTTCAATTCAAAAACTGGCGAGAAATTTCGGAAATACTTTCAAACTATTCTTGATAGAAGTCTTGTTTTTAATTACAGTTGCCCTGACAAAATCCGCTTAAGACCTTTCACTGAGTTGATTTTCAAAATGTTGTTATCTTCAGCTACTATCTGATTAGAAACATTTCTTATTTTTCTGTTTTAGTGTTCTTTTATTTTGTCATTTACTTAATATTTTAATGCTTGTTATTATGCTGGCAGATATGCTTTTCATAATTATTATGTTTGTTGCTCTGTCGTCAGATGATACATATCAATCTAGACGTTATAGAGCTGTTTTTGCCCTCTTTGTTGTCCTGCTATAACAATTTTATTTGTTTAATCTGGGTTTTTCTTTCTGTTACTTCTTACAATTTCAATTTCGCTTCTTCAATGAAAGCACTTTTGGGCTGAATTTAGCAGATTGTAAATATATGCCTCAGTATGGTGGGCCTTTGCTATTATTATTATTAATGCTCTCTTGGATGGTCGCATGAGATCTCCCTAGCTTATCGAAAAAGAAGTATGCGATCCACGAAGCAAAAGCAGCGTTGGGCCTTGCTATCTGAAAATTAAATTTATTGAAATTTTTGACAAACAGATGTGTATTGAAAACCAAAAAAATCCGCTTTAGGCCTTTATTGAATTTGAATGTACAGAAGAATCAATCGATGGCTTACACGTAAGTTGTTGCCGAACACCAACGAATACCAGAATTGGTGTATAAACAACAAGATAACAATGATGGACATGCTGAGTAAGCAAAGCGCCATGCTCTAGCGCCTGGCACTCGATACAAAAAGTTTCGTAGAATTTCGAATCACCATAAGCCATGAACGCATTTACTGTTCAGGGCTGTCGTTTTTTACTTAAGCTTGCTCGATGTTTCTCGTATTTAACTCTTGTTTGCGTTTGTCATTTACTCCCAGGGTTCTCGCTGACTTCACCAACGTGTTCAAGAACTTGAACAACTCGACAATTATAAATCGGATGATACATCAATTCTCAGATGCTACATCAACTTGTGACACTTGCCTTTGGCTTCGCGATATCTGTCATGACTGCCTCTTCTGAGAAGTATTCCTTGAACAGTTTCTCCAGAGGCACGTGGTCGTAAGGCCGCATTACACTGTGGAACACTTCGTCCTTGAATCGGAAGTACATACCCATCGCCTGAGTGAACAAACATTAAACATAACAATATTACAAGAAAAATTGTTGGACTATTACATGAATAGACCGTCACTATACAACTGTCAATCGGCCAATTAGACAGAAAGAAAAAACGTAGCTTCGCAACACTTGCAATACAATTTAAAACATAGCATTAACATATTTTGAATGAAAGAAGCAATTTTTGAAGCAAACTTTAGAAACATCAGAAGCTGAAAAAAAAATACTTGAAAAAAAAAATAAAAAAAACTGTATCTACAAAAATTTTACACATTTTGTCTGATGATTCTCATAAACAGCCTTAATAAACATGGAAAATCAATGACTGAGCGGCAACTAAGGCTAAAAAATTTCCAAAAAAAAACGAGCAACATTTTGAAAATTGTATATGTTCAGGGCGATTACTTTCTTTTCTCAACAGACATTTGGGGCGACACCAGTGGTGAAGCAAAAAGTCACAGTCTGTTCTTTCCATTAAACGCTTAAGCTCATATTTGGCAGGGAGTGTTCAAGAAAAGGCAAAAGCTTCCGAAAAACCGACAAAATGTCAAAACATTTTCTTAGACCAAAACTTTTTTCTACCAATATTAGGGCGTAGCAGCTTACGCAGCGAGATACCTAGAATGTAGCCGACACACAGAAGCAAAAAGAATCACTGAACGCAAGTGAACTAAAACACTGACTTTTTTTTTTTTGAATATCACAACTTTCGATCGAATTTCCAAGAAAAAATAGATGACCTGGAGGCTCTTTGAATCTACCGAAAAAATTATGTTTGACCCTTTTGATAATTTTAACCCAATTTGAGAATACTATATAAATAAGTGAAACTTCTATTTCGCTGGGAAATCTGAAAAAATCCATATTCGAAACTAGAAGTTGATCACGTTTTTCGGTATCTTTACGCTTTCGATGTTCGATAGTGGCTTTAGCCCCTTTTTAACAAAGGAAATGAGCTGAACTTAAGCAGAAATCAAAAGTCAAGCCGCAAAAAAAAATTTTGAGCCCTAACACAGTTACTATTACGACCTACATAAGAGCCTGACCTACGTTCATCGACTCTTATTATATTATTCGCGTTTTTTCAAATCATTGACTTGAAAGTATGAACTTTAAAACTTTTTAAAAAACATTGGAAACTTAAGAATAATTATCTGCATCTGATTTCTCTTATAGCGGTTTGATGAGTTAGCTAAAAATCAAAAGCTAGCCAAATATTCAGTAAAACATTGCCACTCAGGCCTCCAAGACGGTGAACAGGACTGAAACTTCCTGCAAGGCTACTACGCATCGATTACCACACCTTAGGAACTTTATATCCTGAAAAACGATTGGATTTATACCATTGAAGGTCTAATCTAGCGTTTGAAGATCTCACATACAATGATGCAGTAGAGATGATTGGAGCGAACAATTGATTTCATATAATTTGAAAAAATCAAACTTTGAAAATAAAAACATAGTAAACAGACAGTTGGAAAACATTCAATGAAAATTAGTGAACAAAAAAACTGACTATTTTTTTAAAATAAAAATCTCAAATTTTGAATTTCCAAGAAAAAATTAGATGCCCAAAAAGCTATTTGAAGTTCCAGAAAAATGTTTGATGTCTTGATGAAAATAACCCAATTTGACAAAATAACCCAAACAATATTAAAGACTTTTCCTGGAAAAAACCGACCTATATGAGAGTCTGAACTCCGTTTATCGACTCTTAAACACGGTCTTTTGATCGAATCCTTAATCTCAGATTTGTCATGGCTGTTTCCGACAAAATGAAAATATTACGAAAAAAATTGGTCAAAAATTACATCCCGCTGAAATTTTCGAAGTTCGAAGAAAGAAAGAGAGAAGCGTATCATCCAGGCACACAGAGAGAGGAGTAGCCGGTCTTTCCATTGGTAACACTTATAAGTAAATCTTGAAAAATTTAAATTGCGAAATCTTTGATAAGCGTCTCAAAAAAAATCAAAAAAGTCAACTCCCATACATTTTCATATGATCTGTTTTTTATCAAACAAGAACTAGCCGCCAATAAGCCAGATCCAAAAAAAATATTGTGGAGCAAAATTTTAACCAGATATAAAAATTCGGCGACGTCTCGGACTCGAACCTACGCCCTACTGCGACCTTGAATGTATAAGTCTCACGCACTAACCACTCAACCACGGTCGCTTAGTTCATCACAAACACTAGCCATAAATAAAGCCGAGAACAGATGCTATGAAATTTCTAATGCTACAGATCGTGATTAAATCAAAATGCCACCAAATAATGAACACTTTTATTTGCGAGTTAGGTTAGAAAAAAAGAAGATTCTTACTAAAACGCTAGCTGCTCGCTAGCGTGATAAGGCGAACCAGTTCAACCGAAAAAAAATTAAAATCAGAGTTGGTAAATTTACAATCTACAGAACACAGTTCAATTCTAGTAAAACAATCAAAGCCTACAGAACACAGTTCAACTCTAGTAAAACAATCAAAATTAAAACACACCATCTTTGGGAAGAAACTGCAGGAAAAGCGTACCAGTTAATATGATTTCATTGGAAAAACAGAAAATCAGCCGACATAAAATAGGACGAAAATCACAAATCCAAAAAAAATTAACATGTTTTAAAAATCAATTGAAAAATTAAGTACTACCTCAAATGAGCTGCGAGGTAATTATATTTGAATTTTCCAGAATTTGAGCATGTCTGTAGAATTTTTTAGAAAAATTGTTTACCGGGGAAAAAGTCGTTTCGATAACAAGTCACTTGCTCTCGCAAAAGAAAAACATTTTTCGATCTGTTTTTATAGCTTCTTATCGAACTGTTTTCACAAATATTTCAAAACTTTGGTATCTGACTGTTTAGTACAGACACGCAAAATACCAGAAATCAACATTCTGATTTCAAAATTGCCCTTATGG
The DNA here is from genome assembly GCF_963678635.1 of Symsagittifera roscoffensis. Taxonomy (NCBI): domain Eukaryota; kingdom Metazoa; phylum Xenacoelomorpha; order Acoela; family Convolutidae; genus Symsagittifera; species Symsagittifera roscoffensis. Next base: position 51,651,259 of record NC_087070.1, on the reverse strand, counting down.
CTACCACAGTATACCGTTGTATTTGTCACACAGCTTGCTCAGCTCGCTACTATCTCATGACGTATTAGATAATAATGATTTGAAGTTGAATTACTACCTTGGATATTGAGAATCCGAATGATAAGGCAGCCGCCACCATTCCCCCTGTACTTGTTCCTGCCATCCAGTCAAAACTGTCCGTGATAGGTCTAGAACAAAAAGCAACCAATAGAGTAATATGGCACAGATGCAGAAAATGATAGAACTATATGGGAGGATTTATAGACACCTAGAACAGCATAAGAAAAAGAGAAGGACACCCCACACCCTCAGGGATTCTTCCCCCCGCCACCCAAAAGGTACCAGCTTTGGCACTAATTTACAGACATCTATTTTTGCGGACAGACCCTGAAACTTTTTGACAGGCACTTATATACAGAGGCGCGGGGGCGAACAAAATTATTTGGCCAAAACCTCCAAAAACAGCATAAAATTTTGGCAAAATGGGGCCTTTTCAGTGCTTTCGCAGACCTTAGGGAATCAACTTAGCCGACACACAAAAGGTCGAATTTTTTTTAAAATCTCCACTGAGAAAATTTCAGCTCCACCCTTATATATAACCATGCATACAATACAACACGGCTCATGATTTACCTGAAAATAAGAAAGTAAATTTATAAAAATTATGCCTAGTTTGTGAAGAAAGTGGAGTAACTTCATCTATTTTAAAAATAAGGCAAAGATATACCGTTTCAAGTGTTTCTGTAGTTCCCTGAGGCATATCAGCAAAATGAGGCCTCGGATACCTCCTCCGTCAAGGCATAGAATGTGTTCACGATTGATAGAGGAGCCGAATGTCTGAGTATCCCATGCAGATGCATATGAGAACCTGTACAAACGGTAGATGAATCTTTGAAAACGTTCACCACTATAAGCTTTTTAATACCTTTGTTGCAATGCAAATGTAGAATAAAACAAGAGTATAGATGCATATAAAATAAGCACAGTTGGCCAAGCGGACTAAGACAAAGTAAGCTAACGCCGATTATATGTGTGAAATAACAGTTGACGTAGGTTCGGGTCCTGCCCATGTATTAAAATACTAAAAACGGGGGTTACATCCTATTTTAACTGTTTTTTTTTTTGGTTCTAATTCGGTTCAGCCTTGATTAAGGTTGACCGCCAAAAAGAGCAATTTGTCTCAAGGACATTACCGACCGGTTCTTGTGGCTAGCTTGCGCCAATTTGTACCAAAAAACTGACAGATGCTAAAAATGTTGTATGATGTCCTGATCAATAGAAAAATACCGAAATTTATCTATTGCTTGAGTTATTTACCGATAAATATCTCTTATTAATTTACGAATTTGGATTCAATTATTTTCGTTTGGAGATTAGCGAGCATATTTTGGCGCCCCACAAGGGATCGAGTTTACTATTGCAACACAACAAGGGACCACTGTTGTTAGTTCCCTTTCGAACGTTTGGCGGACCCGAGTGTATCCTTCTGTCAGTTGGCCGAAAGTGGGCGTTTGGCCGAATTGTGACCAGTTGCCCGAAAGTCCAGTCTGCCAGACATCAGAGTGTTTTATTTGGCCGATTGTTGTGTTTGGCCCATTTCAACACGCGAGACACGACGAGTGTTTGGTTTGGCCGATTGTTTTGTTTGGCCCATTTCAACACGCGAGACACGACGAGTGTTTTATTTGACCGAAAGTAGTCAGAGTAGCAGTTAGCCGAATTTGCCGAAAGTCGTACGAACGCAAAAGTCGGCCGATTAGTCTAATATTGACTTGGCCGAAACTCCTCGGAAGCCAAATTTGGCCCAACTCCCAGTTGGCTGAAAGTCTTCGCAAGCGAAAGTTGGGCGATTACTCAGTTAGCCGAAAGACTACTTGGCCAAAATTTGATGTATGCATTTAGCAGGTGAGCTTGTCAGCAGACAGGCGACAGAGCAAACAGGCGAAAGAGCAGACTGTTGGAAGAGGGGCCTGTTCAGGTGCCCTGATTGTTGACTTTTGGATTTTTGAGCTGTGTTTTCTCGACACCCGAAGTTTTGGATTTTTTCCCGGTGTCGCCAATCTCCAATTTAAAACTGTAAGAAGTTTCCAAAACTTTTAAAACTCCAATTGTGCTAAAAATTTATATACGATGTCATATATGCTAGAAATTTTCCCGCAAGCTAGCCCCCGGTAATTTTTCTCAATACCTAAAATTTTTGGACAGTTCCGTTGAACTGAAATATCTTACAGTCGGTACATAGACAAACTGACTTGACATTTTTTCTCGATACCAAAAATTTTTGGATATATGTGAACGGAATATTAATCCGTGAAATCGGAACATAGACAAGAGGTACTGGACTAGTTTTTTTGATTGGTTTATGACTCGAACCTGCTGACCAAAATTTTCTGAAAAATTTTGTGAAAAAAGTAAAAAAAAAAAAACTGCCGAAAAATCCTCAAAACGTCTCCAAAATTCCGCGAAACTGTGCTGTAAGATTACACCAACCCTATGTTAAGTGGTCTGGTAGCGAAATATCAGGCAAATTAAGTTGAGTTTTTTCATCCTCAGGTTTCTTCCGCGTGTGTTGTTGGAACTTAACCAATTTGCCTGATCCCCCACCCACCATTGGTGAAACTGAAAGCCAGTTCGCTTCGAGTAAAACAAAGCCGTTTCAGCCCGTTCGATTATTGACTTCGTTGCGTGACAGTAAAGTTAAGTGGTCAGGTACGGTGATATTAAGTGAGTTCAGTTGAATTCTTTCATCCTCAGGTTTACTCCGTGTGTGTTGTTGGAGTTCAACCGACCTACTTAATTTTCCAACCCCATTGGTACTTAAGCGTAACGAAGCCATCGCATAGGTCCCCTAAGTGTATGGTATTCATTCTAGGAGCTAGTTCTTTGGATCACGCGCTCCGAAAACTTCCCGCTCCGTCCCAGAAGCGCGTCAAAGATACTTGCTTTACGAAGCCAGGTTTAAGTTTGAACTTTAACGCTAGGGACTCTCAGAAAACAATACAGTACTACCTTCATCATTACTTGTCGCACCGTAACGACCTTGTAATTTGGCACGACGCCATTAATAACTCGATAAGTAGGCACCGCAGCAACAATAACCGCAAGCTGAGTAGTGAGCAACTTGTCAATTTGTTATTAAGGTATAGGACAAACATTTGTGCGATCGTATACTGTAGACGGAACGGAACCGAGGATATAGAGGAAAGTTTAGTTTCAACAGGTATTCTCGTTCTCAACGTCGTTAAAGACTTTATCTCTAAGCGTAAGGCTAAGGACCAGGTACTAATTGAGAAGTACAAAGAGCTTCACCAGCCTCCTTCCCTTGAGTTAAAGACTCTCCTCCTTCTAAGGCGTTATAGCGCTAACCTTAATATCCTTAAGACACGTAAGAAGCGAAACCGCTTACCCCTCAAAGCTCGAAAAGCTATAAGAAATAGGCTTCAGGTAGAAGCTTTGAGACGTCAAGTTCCCCCGTCTTGTAAGCTAATGTTGATTTACTAATGCAAATTTAATTACGTACCAAAACAGTATCTCATTTTATTGATTGTTTTCTATAAGTGAGCATCCGTAGAATATTGTCAATTTGTGAAAAACATGGACGAAAAATTCCAAAGTAAGATACGCAAGTTATTCGAAACCCGTCTAAATCTAGAAAATGAGCTGCTTAAAGGTCACTCATTATTACTTGAGTACATTGAGAATAATAGTCGCACTACAAAAATTGATAATGCTGTTTACAAATGTAAAATTGCGCTGGAAAAAGCTGTCGACGTTAATGAGCAATTAATAATGTTAGCGGGAAAAACGGAAAATCCTGAAAAAATTATTGCTCAGCAAGACCTTTGGCTTAAGAAAGTAACCGAAATGAACGATAAAGTAATGCACGAAGCTCAGAGTTACAAGATGAGCCTTGAACCTTCGTCATTTCCAGCAGCCGGCATTACAGGGAGCAAGGGATCTTTACAACAAACTAGGTCTGAGACATCCTCACGCTCGCACAAAACAAATGATTCAGCAGCACGAGTATCTGAAAACAGGTCTAAGGTCTCTAATAAGTCTAAGGATAGTAGAAAGCTTGAGTGTCTACTATCATAAGTCGACTGTTCGCACTATGTCATCAAGTGAGAAACGGCATGAGTTAGCTTTAGTAAAACGACGCCATGAGGAGCTCGAAAGGCAGTATCAAGTATCTTTAAGACTTAAAGAGCAAGAGAACCGTCTTAAGTTCGAGCAAAGTCAGCTGGAACTAGAGCAATTGGCTGAAAATCATGAAAAGCAACTAATCGAAATGGAATTGAAAGCGTTTGAACTTGAGGACAGTTCATCTGAGGTTAGCGAGAAGGTAGCGGAAAGTAACTTAACAGGAGTAAGTCAACCTATTTCAAAGGTAGCAACCGATCGAACTAATAATTGGGTAGACTCTGTTAGTTCACAAGCACCTCCCGACGTTGCTAGTGCGCCAGGTTTGGAGGCCTTCACTCATGTACCCATTTCGTCAGGACCGACGACTTCCGCCCTCCTTGCTCATGCAATTCACACCAGTAATAGTCATAACCATGAGCACACAGCATTGAGTGACCCTGGAATCCATAGTTATGGACATCGGGCTATGCCTCAATTTGGCAGTGCAAGCCTTTTGCCATTGCAAGCTTCTGTTTCATTCCCAGCCTCTGTTCCATTCCCAGTTAACAATATGCATTCTAGTGCACACGTGTTACCACCGTCTGCTGTTCCTTTACAGACCATGAGTTCAAACATAAGTAATGGTAGTTTTGCCATCGCGCAACCGGAATCATTACCTGTCCCAATGTTACCGGCCCAACCCGGTTCTGGTTTTGTTTCTTTGTCGCCTGCATTTGCTGGCGGTGGCTTCTCATCTTCTGGAGTAAACCCAACGCCGGTTTGCTTTTCGGCACCTAATTGCCATGCAGCGCCAGTCCAGACGCAACATAATCTTCCCTTTGTTCCGCATACTGTGTCACCTAATATCAACGATTACTACACAAGTGATGCAAACTTATGGCGATTGGCAGCTACAACTCCAATCGTCACGCCTGCTCAGTGTTGTAATGCTGGAAACATTTTTTCTAATGTGACAACTATTGTCCCATCGTGTAACACCGCCGCTCCGTATACTAGTGGTGGGACTGTGTATTTTAATACTCCCCCAATTCATCCACAACATGTTCCGCATTTTGTCAATCAAACTAATACTGGTTATCAGCCAGTCAACGAAGACTACGCACCGTCTCCCGCTTATCCGAACCAAGGTTGTTCATCGGATCGACCTCTCTCCGCTCGTGAATTGGCGGAATTATTGATGCATAGCCGCAAAGATCATCTTCCTGAATGGAAGTTAGCCCAGTTTGACGGCAACCCGTTAAACTGGCACGAATGGTTTGGTCAGTTTAAGTCCACCGTTGATTCCGCTGTTCTCACCGATGATACGAAATTGACATACTTAAAAACGCTCGTCACAGGCAACGCAAAAACCGCAATTGCGGAGTTTAGTTATAGTGGCGTTATGTACAAGGATGCACTGGCCACCTTGCAACGGAAGTTTGGGCAACCACATGCCATTGTTGGTGCGCATCTTTATAAGCTGAATACTTTTCCTCCACTTAAGATGCACAATTCGGAAAATGTCATTAGTTTCTCCTCTGCCATATCTGGCCTCGTAGCAGTTTTCAAATCATTGTCTTTCAACGATGATCTAAAGAGTGTTAACCTGTTAAACCAAGGTGTTAGTAAACTTCCGCCTAACCTCAAGGAGGCTTGGTCAATGCATACTGTTAGACATAATTGGCAGCGACCAACACTCTTAGACTTTAACAACTGGTTGAAAGAAAAGGCCGAGGGGCATGAAAGATTACGTTTACTCAGCTCTAAGGCAAAAAACGAAGAACCAGTTAAACCAAAAACAACCAAAGTTTTTGCAGCCAATAGCCAGGTATTTAGTAAGGCTCAGGATAAGTCTAAGTTTCCGCCGTGCGTTTTGTGTAAGGGTAGTCATGCATTGTGGAATTGTGCTGTTTTTAAGGAAAAGAATGCTACTCAGCGAGCAAAATACGTAGCTGAACAGAAACTTTGCTTCGCTTGTCTCAATGGCAATCATAGTTTCCGGCAATGTTCTAGAGCAAAAAAGTGCCCGAAGCCAGAGTGTGATAGCACACATAATGTCTTGCTCCATGGAGCCGAAAGAATATTTCCTCGGAAGGAAAATTCAAATGTCTCGAATAAGGCTGGAACAAACAAATCCAAGGAGAATACAAACACTTCCACCCATGCCGCTGTTAGTGATGTACATGACATTGAATCTTCTAAGGGGTTGTTGCCAATTGCAACACTTGGTGTAACCTCGGATGTAACCAGTCTCCTGACGTTGGTTCTTTGTGATAGTGCATCGACTCACTCCTGGGTGTCTTCGTCACTCGTAAACCGTCTCGGCTTAGTAGGGGAGCCCGTTAACTTGTCAATTAGTGGTTTCAATTCAACCACCGTTGTTGAGACTCAGAGGGTCAAGTTTACAGTTTCCTCCGAGCCGAATAATAGTGATTTCGTATTTTCTCTCTGTGCATATGTTAAAGACAATATTCGGATTGGTTCCAAATTAATCAATATTGCTGATTTGCAGAATAAATATCCACAATTAGCACCTATTAAGCCCATTCAATATACTTATGAGGACGTTGAAGTTATTATCGGACAAGACTACTACCACGCCGTTAGACCCATTGAGTTCATCTTGGGAGATGATAAAAACTCACCGTGTTCCGTTCGCCTACCGATAGGTTGGGTCTTAAGTGGTCCGTTGCCGCCGTCCGGTAATTCTACTTCTTCGTGTTTCAAGTGTGTTGTTGAAGATTCTTCTCTGACCGACCAGATAAAATCCTGGTACGAGTTGGAATCGTATGGTGCTTTCAAACAAGTCGATGCCCGTTCCGCCGCGGATAAACATGCTTTATCCATCCTCAATGCTGAAACCGTGCACAATGGCGAAAAATACATTGTGCCTATGCTTTGGATTGATAGTAATGTCAGTCTACCAAACAATTATTACTCGTCACTCGCCCAATTTAAATCATTGGAGAGAAGGTTAAGTAAAGACCCTGAGCTGCGCGAAAGATACGCAGAAACAATTAGAGAGGACATTAGGAAAGGCTATGTCGTTACCGTCGAACCGCATGATCCACGTAAGCGTTCCGATCGCGAGTGGTATCTTCCGCACCATCCCGTCGTAAATCCGAATAAGCCGGGTAAGGTGCGCCGAGTCCTTAATGGGGCTTCTAAGTTTCACGGCACATCCTTAAATAAGTCCTTATTGGTGGGCCCTGACCTACTCCAAAATTTAATTTTTGTGCTTTTGCGATTCCGTCAGCATAAGTACGCCGTCTCCGCGGATATAGAGGGTATGTTCCTCCAGGTAGGAGTCCTTGCCCGCGATCAAATTTCGCTCCGTTTTTTGTGGCGGGAGGACACTCATCAGTACACTCGCCATATATTCGGCGCACGGGATTCGCCTACATGCGCCAATTTCGCGTTGCAAAAAACAGCAACTGATAATATGTCCACATACTCTGAGGCCGCCTCAGTCGTAAATGAAAAATTTTACATGGACGATTACTTGGATTCATTCGAGAACGTTACCCAAGCAATTAAAACTAGTCGCGATTTGGTTTCCTTACTAAAATTGGGAGGATTTAATTTGACTAAATTTGTCAGTAATGCTGATGAAATCACTTCAGCAATGAACCCCGAGGAATCCGAAACCTCATCTTCACCCATCAAGGAATAATGTAACGGTGCCGAACAATCATCACACGTCTTAGGTCTTAAGTGGGACCATGTGAAAGACACATTGGTTGTTAGCAGAGGCGTGGATCGTCCTCTCGATAAAGCAATAACTCAACGAACCGTCTTGAGTTTCGTATCTTCTGTGTTTGACCCTGTTGGGTTAGTAGCTCCATACACTGTTAGGGCCCGTCTTTTACTGAAAGATATTTGGAAAATCAGTGGTCAAAGTTGGGACGACGAATTGCCAGAAGACATAAGAGATGTTTCTCGAGTGGCACTCCGGTCTCCCTCTCTTAGGGCAATTGACTATTCCCCGTTGTTACTTCACAGAGCCTGTTGATCAAATTGAGCTCCACATGTTCGGTGATAGCTCGCAGGACGTTTTCTGCGCTGTTGGATTTTTGCGTGCGCGACTCGCATAAAACTCAAATATCCTTCATCTTAAAGCTCGCATCGTAAAGCTCGCGTTGCGCCCATGAAAGCGCTATCTATACCAAAGCTAGAGCTTCAAGCTGCTCTGCTCGCCACACGACTAAGAGATGATATACTGACCGCACTTACCGTCTCTATTAATCATGTCTTTATGTGGACAGATAGTACAACAGTTTTGCAGTGGCTAAACTCCACTGAAAAATTACCTGTATTTGTCGCTAATCGTGTCGGCGAAATCCTCGAGTCAACCACTATTGATGAGTGGCACCATGTTCTGAGCGGCGATAATCCAGCTGATACCGGTACGCGGGGGATTTCTTCGGAAGCCCTCAAGGATAGCAGCTGGGTTATTGGTCCGAGCATTCTCAGGACTACTGATTGGCCGTTTATACCCGACGAACGTGTAATCAATAAAATTCGTTTGAAGGGTCCTTCTTGTGATGTTGATAATTGCTTGGAGACATCATTTTCCTTCGTCACCGATGTCACATCAATCAAACATCCCGAACACGGGTTCAATTGGGAAAGGTTAAGTTCCTTTACAAGATATAAACGAGTAGTCGCTTTTATGTTGAGGATGTTGCCTTCACATAAGCATTTTCGTGGTAAGGACTTACGAATCACCGACCCCACTGAACTTGATATTGCAGAAAGCAAACTGATTCATCTTGCTCAGATGGAATCCTTTCCCGTTGAGTTAAAAACACTCACCGCTGGCAAACCTATTAAGAATAGTAGTAAAATTGCCACATACTCTCCATTTATCGGTCCCGCTGGAATCATTCGTTCCACCGGACGGATTGTGCGCTTAGTGAATACCGAGTTTGATACTAAGCACCCAATAATACTCGACGCCCGACATACCTTAGTTCGTTTGTTGGCCCGCAGCTTCCACCATAAGCATTTTCATCAAGGATTAGATTACATGCGCTCCGTTTTAAATATGAAATATGCAATACTTGGGTTGCGTCGACTACTGCGGTCTATCGAAAATCAATGTCTAACATGCCGTAAACGCAAAGCAAGCACCATCCAGCCAATTATGTCCGATTTACCGGTCGAACGTCTCGGATACAAGCAACCACCCTTCAATCATACGGGTGTGGATTACTTTGGACCGCTTTACGTTCCGGTTCGCAGAAGCACGGAAAAAAGATGGGGATTCCTTTTTACTTGCCTCACCACCAGGGCTGTACACCTTGAGATTGTACCATCTCTGGACACCAGTTCGTGTGTCATGGGCATTGAACGGTTCGTTGCGCGCCGTGGTACGCCAAGCACAATCTGGTCGGATAATGGCACGAACTTCGTTGGTGCGGAAAAGGAATTACTTGCCTGCATCAAGAGCTGAAATGGCATGGCTCCGACCATTTTTGCACACAAAGGTGTTACTTGGAAATTTAACCCGCCAGGCGCACCCCATCATGGCGGCTCCTGGGAACGCCTTGTCCGAAGCGTGAAGCGCGTGCTGTACGATATCCTAGGCAGTAGGCGAGTCACTGAAGAGGTGTTAGGAACAACACTCTGCTTAGTTGAACAGGCTTTGAATTCAAGGCCAATCACTCCCGTTAGTACCGATTCACGTGAGTTAGAAGCGTTAACCCCAAACCATTTTTTGCTTGGACAACATGCCACAAGCTTTCCTTCGCTTTTACCCGGGGAGCACTTCGATCACAAGAAAAGGTACGTGCGAGCGCAGTCATATGCTAACGCGATTTGGTCTCGTTGGCTTCGAGAATATGTTCCCTCGCTGAATAAGCGTGTCAAATGGCACACTCATTCTGAGTTCACTCTTAAAACAGGCGATCTCGTGTGGGTGATTGAGCCCGATAGTCCGCGTGGGTACTACCCTCTCGCCCGAATCGTCAAGCTAAACTACGGACAGGACGGTTGCGCCCGATCCGCCCTTGTCAGGACCGCAACCCGTGAAGTCACGCGGCCCACCGTTAAGCTCGCTCCGGTTCTTCCTTCTTCAGGGGGGAGGATGTTGCAATGCAAATGTAGAATAAAACAAGAGTATAGATGCATATAAAATAAGCACAGTTGGCCAAGCGGACTAAGACAAAGTAAGCTAACGCCGATTATATGTGTGAAATAACAGTTGACGTAGGTTCGAGTCCCCCACCTGCCCATGTATTAATATACTAAAAACGGGGGTTACATCCTATTTTAACTGTTTTTTTGGTTCTAATTCGGTTCAGCCTTGATTAAGGTTGACCGCCAAAAAGAGCAATTTGTCTCAAGGACATTACCGACCGGTTCTTGTGGCTAGCTTGCGCCGATTTGTACCAAAAAACTGACAGATGCTAAAAATGTTGTATGATGTCCTGATCAATAGAAAAATACCGAAATTTATCTATTGCTTGAGTTATTTACCGATAAATATCTCTTATTAATTTACGAATTTGGATTCAATTATTTTCGTTTGGAGATTAGCGAGCATAACCTTTAATCAATTTATATAACCAAATTCACTTGAAGTGATCGAAATGTACAATTATTGGTGGATAATATTATGTTATAGCCACAAAGAACAAAAACGAAGACCTTTTTTTATATAAAAAAAATTGACTTTTGTTTCTGCAGGCAAGAGATGGACAAATCCACAGTATAGTTTAAATACAGGCGAGCATTCAGAGACTTTTTAATTTTCACAACTAACTCTAAAATGTTTACAGCTTATAAGCCATCTAGATTGAGGGTTCCATCTTCTATCTATCATAATTGTTCGGGACCTGCACGATAGATATATAATAATAATAATTGCAGTTCCTGCGAATCGCAGAGGAGCTATCAGTAGGCCTTAACAGTCCTGTCGAGGATAGTCCATTTGTATTATCTCCCCACATTCCAGACAGTGTTATTTTGCAGAGCGAAGCTGTTTTTTTGCGACTCAAGGCCGTTTTTTTTTGCGTCTAGAACTTTTACGTGGTACCACTATTGCAGCCAAATTTGGTCAGGTTGTGGTAGACCTGAAGTTGGAGGTCAAGCGAGAGCTGGTCCTCACACACTATCATTACCATGGCGTGGGATCGAATACACGATCTGACGATTTCAAAGTGAACGCCTTACCACTGTGCTAAGTGAAAACACTCTCATTTTCAATCATCTCCATCTTAATACATACCTGTGATTGCGCTCTGCTGGACTGCAGCTCCTGGACCTACTACTGGCGCGATAGACGTCGTTTTCTGAACCTATCGAAGAGTCCTTTTGAGCCCATGGACTAGTACCTCTGCTAACTCTGGCGTTATTTGGGTTCAAACTGGATGCTTCCGGGCTGACACTTCGTCCCCTTTTCTTCATTGCCGTCTGTAAACAAAAACCAGTTTAATAAGGCAAGCGATTCGTCATTGACAAATGCTTCTTGAAGTGAAAGCTGTTACAAGCAAGAAAACCTAGCCAACAGACAATTGGAAAACTCTCAATGAACAAGGAAACCAAAAAGACTTTTGACGATTCATTAAAAAAATTAAACAAGGATAGCCGATTATGTGAAAGTAGCACAGAATGTTCCGACCATAGTCTTAGAAACATTACAATTTTTTTTTTAGTGCCAAAAAAACCTTAGATTAAAAAAAAATATGCCCATATCTTTTCCAATTGGCTTATTTTACTACTGTCGAAAATATTTAAGTTCTTTTTTCGTTCAGATCTTTTCATCACACCACACAGAATTTAAAAAAATTGAAAAAACTTGTATTTTATCATAAACTAGAAGTTTTTTATTTTTTAAATTCGGCGTGGTGTGATGAAAAGATCTAAACGAAAAAAATAGAACTTAAATATTTTCTACAGTAGTAGTAAGTCAATTGGAAAAGATATTGGCATATTTTCTGATTGCCACAATGGTGCTAAAAACTCCACAAACTAACATTACTAAGTTTTAGTTTTCATGGCTTAAATTAAGCATAAATAAGCTAATGTAAGGCTGGACGCTCACCCTATTAGCTTGTAATTGAACAAAAATCAAAAAATTTCAAACCGGTTTTTCTAGACACTGGGAAACTTTTTAAGATCGTTCGAATTACGACTGAAAAGGTTTTAGTATGATATATCATTGAGCCCAGTGCGATGATTATTTGTGGTACCTGATTTGGCGAGGAAAACAAAAAAATATAAAATAAAGAACTAAAACACACTCGAATACAAAGTTCCTCCCCATTTTTCAACTGGTTGGAACAATAAAATTGGGTTACCTTTCTGAAAATGTATTATTATTCAACAAAAGTTTTTTATGGTGATTAAAGTGTATTAATCTTCCATGAATGAGAAAAACTGGAAACTTCCAATCATCAAACGAATTAAAAAGGAACTTGAACAGAAACTTTAAACCAAAGCACCAAATGATAATGAGAATTGAGTTAACTTTTCCCGGGAAAAATAAATCTAAGAAAATAAACGGTTAAGTGAAGAAGTGGAACCTTCGTCTTGACTCGTTTTAACGAAGGCGAGGCCGTCGACTGGGAACAACTTTCTTCAGTCGGAGTCATGTCTCCTGTTTTGGTCACGAGGAGGTTGAAGTGCCGGTCGAATGTGGATATGAATTCTTTGATTTGACCAGATAGATCAGGCGGGTTCCAGTCCGGGTTAATGAGTTCCCCATTGAAATCACCCAAGCCAGAGCAGCCTTGTGTACAATGCACTGAAAACAAACACAGAACTCATTAGAATAGTGATAACAAATGAAATTACGCTATTATTTCAAATCTAGACAAAAACCGCTATTTTGATGGATAAAAAAATTTGCTAGCAGGCAGTTATCCATAGACACGAACGACTCAAAACATATTTAAAGGCAGCGAACGGATTTAATTTAGTTATATCGTTCAATTGGACCCCAAATTGAATTTAAATTGAATCAGAAAATAATTATCTTTCAATCATGCAAAACATAAAATATTATTTCAAAACTCATTAGGTCATTTTGACTGGTATTTGTTTCAAAATCATCACTTGAATCATTCGTTGATTTATTTTATAGATTTGAGATATACGCTTTGTTCTCTAGCAACAAGACCATGAATTTCTAGTTTAAGCAAATCACTCTTTTGCTGTCGAAGACAAACTACTTCTCATGTTTACTTCGACATCCGCCAATTTGACACTTATAAGGCAAACAGTTCAATTTGACAAACTTCACAAGTTCCCTAGTAATATATTTGCTGATTCCTGTACAAAACAGGTTTAATTTAGTACAGATTGGAAATTTAAGCTTGGATGATGAAGCTTTAATTGTCATACGAGCATTATTTGTATCAGAAGATCCACGATAAGAATATGTTGAATTCAATTACTATTTTTAGAAAAACGTATTCTTAAAGCAATTATTGTTGAATGATAGATTAAATTCACAGAAAACAAAGCTGCACAGAGCAAACAAGCTAGAAAAACGGCAAAATCAGCTCTTATAAGGGCAAAAAAGCACAAGCATTTTTCGAAGAAAAAATCTAATTCAAAAATAATAAACACCTCTGAGACAACGGGATCCAAACTCAGACCTCCCAAGCAAGAGTAACTTAACTTAACCATTTAGCAATGGGGTCTTGTGTTCAATAAACTTTCAGCATAGTTTATTCCTTCATATCACGCAGCAACGAAAGCAATTTAATGAAGCGGTTAAAGCTAAACAAGATAATTAATTAATGTACAAGCTTTGCAAGAAGAAAGGCGCCTTAATTTGACTGATCTAGGAACACAACACTGGTTTATGTTAAGTGGTTTGCAGCTATATTTTAGAAAAAAAAAAACGACACGGATCCAAAAGGTTAAGCTAAAGCACCAAAACGGCCAAGAATCAGTCACTTAATTTCTAACTCACTGCTTCTTGAATAACTCTACTTTCATCCACACTCTAGCAAGACTGCTTGCATCAGTACAAAACCTTTGTCTGATAAACTTTTATAGAAAAAAATTGATCTATTTTCAAAAACTTTACATATATATGCGATATCCCGCAAGCATAGTAATGCAAGCTAGCAGATAAAAAAAAGAAATGAAAGCCACTAATTCGAAAAAAAAACAGCTTTCAAAATGTCATTATGGTGTCTCGAATGACGTTCAATTTGAGGAAAAATTGTCCAGCAATACAATCGCAGGCGTGAAACAAGAATTCAGAAAGTTATTTAGCGGCAGCTTAGCCTAAATAACTTGCGTAACCTACCGTTGAGCCGGAAAAAAGTCAAAAAACGGAACTATAACGTTCTAAAACTCTTCTTATCCTTTTGTGTTCCAGGATGGGACATATAATTACGCAATACTGAAACGACGCAATATTTGGTCAGTATGCCGAAACAATTTGAGCAAAACAAAACTTTTAAGCGACAAAAAATATAAAAAAAGAAACACGTCAGGGCTAGCACTAGCAAATTTACAAGTGAAAAAACAAGTATCAATGCTTGAACGTTTTCGTCAATTAAGACATTATCAGAACAATTGAAAGAAAAAACAACAAACATCGTAAGCAATAAAAAATCACATAAAATCAGAGAATAAAAAAGCACTATTTGATATAACATATAAGTTAAAACGACAAAGAGATTAGAAGCGCAGCGTTAGCTGGCGCTGCCGGTACTCCTCGCGCTGATTCAGGGCTGGAGCTTTCCCCGAGATGTAGAGGGCTTCGAGAGTTAGCAAATTCTGGGTGTCAATGCTCCTGTCCAGAATCTTGCACTGGAAATCCGGTGAAAAATTATCGTCTCCGCACTCTCGCAGGTGGGCGCCAACAGGTGAGCCGTCCCTTCGGTGCTCCTGTAGTCTGGCTTTAAAATGCAACAACAATGCAAAAACTTTCGCCGGTTCAGAAGCAGGGTGATATTCAGAGGCACGGTGTGCCCAGCATAAACACTGGCAACAAAGAACCGAGTAACCGCGATTAGTGACTGTTTTTTTGCAGAAGACACACGGCCAGCGAGCATCGGAAGCAGCTGCGGTGACCATGAACGCTCCGGTGTCGGCCGACTCAGAAGACTCCTGCACATCGGGAGCAGCTGCGGTGTCCGTGAAATTTACAAGAGAAAACCACAAATATTTGCAACTACAATGAAAATTGCAGAAAGCATAAGAAAACTCTGCGATGTGGCGATTAACGATGGCATGACATTTTTTGAAGCGATATGAATTCAGTTTTAAAAAAAAAAACAGATTTATAACTTAAATTTATTATAAAAAACAAGCTATCAAGTTATATAGGTCATTTTGTGATCCAATTTGTTAAAAAGTCTAAATTTCGTTTTTAACTCTTGCTTATCGCAAGCGTAACAGCTTTTTGAAAATCTTCCCTCAGACGCAATGAAAAAAACTAAATCAAAACACGCCTTTCGAGAGAATGCTATATTCCAAAATGGGAATAATGCATAGGCAGCAATCACTGCGCTTCAAGAAGCAGATGATGCTAGATCAATTGACTTAGCCAAAAGAAACAAAACTGCAACAATAATTAACCAGAAGAATTTACCGCAGAAAACTGCGTCTTTGGTTGAAACACAGATGCAAAGCTGCAATCCGCAAACACAAACAAGGAAAACGCAAAAAAGCTCTAAACAGGCAAAAGAATGTGAAACTAGGAAAAGATAAACATTAAAAAGCACATTGAAAAAAACTACTGTTGAGATTAGGAGTATTACGTTCTCACATCTGCTCCACAGCCGCTTGTAATTTGACGACACAGAGGCGAAGCTGCGCTTCAAAAACACTAGCGAGAACACGACAAAAAAGCAGCTTAGAGTTCTAAAAACTGCCATGAAATTGCTTATGCTTGAATAAGCTTAAATGTGAGTAAACTGAAATATACCAAAGTGCCACTAAATGAGCACTTTTATTAGTGACTTAGCTTAGAAAAAATTCTTCGTAATAATACACTACGCTTCGAATGTGTAAAAATCGAAGCGTTGTTTTTGAGAAAAGTTAAAGTTCCTGCTTCATATCTGTGTTTGGCTGTTCTGAAATATAAGATCATCTTCAGGAAAATCGGAAGGCGCTGAATCCAAGTCTTAGTTCGATATTGTAAGTTGTTTCCTCAAATTCCATCGCTTGTTCGGTTTTGTCGACGTTAGTTTCTGTTTTATCTTCCAGTTTAAGTTCTTCCAATTCATCTCCAGGTTCCGATTCCAGTTCTGCGCGCTCTTCATTATGTCTTTCTGGACTGTTCTTCAAGAACGTTTGAAGCGTCTGAATTTTCAGCTTTGAGGAAATCTCCAAGAATTTTGCAATCGTTGACTCAAGGTCTGCTGTTCCAACAATTTCGTTCAACTCGACCACTTGTTCAGTTTCAACTATTTTAGCTTTAACAATATTAGCTTCTTGTTTATCTTCAACAGTTACCTTCTCCTTGATATCTTCATTTGGCTGCTCTGCAGGCCTCTCAAAAAATAGTAATCAAAAACCAAATCCCATATATTTTCATAAAACCTGTTTTTTATCAAACAAACCAGCCACCAATAAACCAGATACATAAACAAAATGCTATGCAGCAAAAGTAAGCCAGATATAAAAATGCAAACGTTGCACTTTTATGAGCACTTTTATTTGCGACTTAGGTTGGGAAAAAAGGATACCGTAAAAAGACACTACGCTGCTCAAAAAAACTAGCTCAATCAGAGAGGAAGCTTCAACAATAGATTTTTTATTCTGCTCTGAAATATAAAGCTAAGAACTTTTGAGGAAAAGTCATTCACATTATTTCGCACCATTTGCACATTCGTTATAATTGGAGAGCAGAACTTAACTTAAGACAATCAACTTAACTGAAGACTTGAGCGTGATCAAGTTTTATGATTTCTGCCTAAAAAAAACAAAAAATCAACACAAAATCTAATTTGGATCATAAGTTATTTTATTCAGCTGGAAAATCTAAAATTTTCAATCCGCTTTCGTATTGTCATCCACGTTTTTTTGCGCCATTTGCACTAACAAACAAAAACCACATGACTTAAATAAGTGTTTTCACATCGTTTATAGAAATTTAATAACTTACGCATAGTTAAGCTAGGCACTGGCGACTGGACTGGACACCTCTTGGCGCCGATGTCACTGAGAGTGCGGAGGAGTTTGTGGTCCTTAGTCTGACACGACACAATATGTCTCACAGAGAAGTTCTCTTTGTTCACTAAGTCCACACTCGCCCCAAATACTAACAGGGCTCTCACGATGTCCATCACCACTTCGTCATACTTCAACACCCAACCTGAAAACATACAAATTCTATTTTTTTTTTCAATTATTTCTTTCTTTTTTGTTTACTTCACCAGAAACTATTTAAGATTTTTTTAAATGATGATTAATCACACTTGCCCTTCGAAATTGAAGTTTTAAGATCCTTCAAACCTGGGACTCCTCAATTACCTAGAGACACGCAGAAATATGAATAGGCTCCGGAAGTATGAAAATGTCCGAGCCATTATGTTATCTCATTTGGAACTTAAAACCATAGCCATCAGACAGTTGGAAAAGAATCAATGAACGCAATTAAACAAAAAAAATACAGAATTACTTTAAAAAAATTCCAATTTCGAATTTCAAAAGAAAGATGGCCTTAAAGCTCTTTGAATTTCTCGAACAAGTTATGATTGGCACATTTTTTGATGAAATTTGAGAAAACTGGATCAAAGATAAAAGTTTTTATTTCTCTGGGAAATTCGATAATTAAATTCCATCTTCGAAACTAGAAGTCGATCAAAATTTTTTGTGATCTTTACGCTGTCGCTGTTCGATAGTGGCGTTTGCGTTCCTTTTAACAAAGGAAATGAACTGAACTTAAAAAGAAATCAGAAGTCGAATAACAAAAAATTAAATTTTGAGCCTGAACAAATTTTAGAATTTTCTTTAAAATTTTTTTTTGAATCATCCCAGTCTGAACAACGTAAATCGACTTTTAAAAAATCATCACAATGTATATAAGATATTGAGTTCTATCACAAAGAAAAGTAAAATTTCAAGTTGCTAAAAGACTAAACTGAGCATTATAAGTAAGGCCTGACTCTAATAAACTTCTAAATGTTGATTGCAATAAAAACTCAGAGATAGTTAAGAGCGTAAAATAAAGATCCTAAGAACTTCGTATTCGCATGAGCTTCTATATGCTTTGTTGGTTCGTTTTTTCCAGATTGAAAGTGGTTTAAATTGTTTTTTAATTTCAAAAAGAACAATTTCAGACAAAGCTGGTTCGGATATTTTCAAAAATGGGGCAATGACTATAATCCAATTCTATGAATCACCGCTAGATAAAACCTGAAACAATAAAATAAAGTTATTCCCAATCGGATATTTTCTATGAATTAAACGCTAGGATTGACTTACTGTTAATAGACTTGTGAGTAAGTACAGCACAATGCAGTGGTGTGTTCCCGTTGTCGTCCTGTGCGTCCGGGTTTGCATCACACGACAACAGTCTCAGAAGACACTTGATGTTTCTCCTCTCACTCATCACGTGCAGAGCTGTCTTGCCCACACTGTTTCTGCTCTCCGTTTTCACTCCGTGACTCAGAAGAGCGGAGATTGCTTTTCTCGATTTCACCATATGCAGAGGAAGTTCACCTGCCGCGAAAAAATAAATACAGATAATAATAATAAATCATATTTTAATTACACTCATAATTTAAAAAAAACTCAAGAAGAAATTCATTCAGGTTAATAGTAATATTAGTAATAACATAAAAATGAAGGTATGCCTTTGAAGGTCTTTCAAGATAAAGTGTTTAGTAACAGCAGCTAGATAAGTCAAAAAGTGTATAATTTCAAAGACTTAAAAGAACTAATTCTAAGATTCAGAAAACGAGAAACAATAAAAAACTTTACACTCACTAAATGCAAATGAGAAAACACTAAATTTTATTTATCGTAAAATTGCCTTCCACATATGAACAATTACAGCACGCTATGAACATGGTTACCCAATTTGCAAGAAGATGAATAGCCAGTTATAGATCCAATATAGATGAAATATTCAAAGCTCGAAGAACCCACTGCTCGAAACAGAAAGTGATTTTTGCATAAAAACCTGCTTCTCCTGTATTAAAAACAATCTAATTTAACAAAGGAATTGGTAAGAGTAGATGCGCCCCAGCAACTAATTGGACTGATTTTCAAAGAAGCATTTCACTCAGATGTCGATTGCAGCGTTCAATTATATTGCGTCCATAACTGCCATAGAAAAAAAGCCAATTTCTGTTCTAATAGCCCAATTTTCTGAACACATTAGTCATGAAGAAAATGTTTTTTTTATTTCTTGTTTCATTTTTTGCTACTTTTGAGCCTATATAGAGGATTTAAACACTAAGTTAGTGTTTAACTCCTCTATAAAGGCTCAAAAGTGGCAAAAAATGAAACAAGAAATTAAAAAAAAAAAACATTTTCTTTATGACAAATGTGTTCAGAAAATTGGGCTATAAGAACAGAAATTGGCCATTTTTTTCTAATGGCAGTTATGGACGCAATATAATTGAACGTTGTAATGGACATCTGAATGAAATGCATCTTTGAAAATCAGTCCAATTAGTTGCTGATAATAAATTTTATAATGCAAAATAAAATTAGAACTATAGCGACAAAAGTTTAAAATGATTCAAGATCAACAGTGACTCGTCACTCTCAACTTTGTATTTAAAGACAAATCTGAAATTTTCTTGACCAAAGATGAGCTTCGCAACACCTGCGACACAGCAAATACATCGCATCACAAGATAGTGAATACATAAAAAAGAGAAAAGTCGAAAACTTTTGATATATTTTTTAAAAATACTTCAAAAAAAGTTGAACGAAATTTAGGTATAGATCCGTTGACCCGAAAACAAAACTGTTGTCACAAAATAATTTTCAGCTAAAAAATTTTGAGATTCGAAATTTGCTTGACCCATCCCTACTGAAACCCAAAAAAGCCCATGAAAACATTTTTGCCCTAAAAACTACGACCTATAAATTGACTAGCCCGATATAACAAGAGCCAATACCATTTAAGCAAAATAACAAAAAGTTATTGAAAAAAAACAGACTTTACAAATAACAGAACAATTTTTAATTGTGGTAAAAAGTTTAAATAAAAGTTACAACCCAGAAAGCCTAGAAAAGTAAGCCGATAAAAAACGTACCAGATGACAAAATGACATTTGAGAAAACAACGTAAAATGAACCGAAGAAAATTAGGACGAAAAGCACGAATCCAAAAAAAGTTCAACATATCACTCGACCCCATCTGACGCTTCTTTGTGGTGCCTGATTTGAAAAGAAAAATTAAAACAGCACCGAACACAAAAATAACTTCCCGCTTCCGTGAAACTTTTAGTATCGATACCTGTGACAGGACTTTTGGGTGGTCATTCAAAAACTTGGAATTTCGAAAAGCAATTAAAAAATAAACATAGCCAACAAGCTGTTGGAAAAGTCTACATAAACCCACGGAATCCAAAAAAATGGTTTTTCGAAACATTTTATATTTTTGAATAAAAACACAAACTCTTCGATCTCTTTACTTCATGGACCACTAATATTAACACTTTGTTGATAAAAGAAACCCAATTTGAGACAGAGGCAAAGCAGAGCTTTGTACCACTTGCGATTAAACAAAAACATAAAACACAAACAAAAACATGAGTCAAAAACATGGAATATAGCCAAATGACACTTGGAAAAGAGTAACGAACGCAGGTAAACTAAAAAAAAAGACTCAGTTGACAAAATCTCAACTTGCAAACGTTCGAAAAATAGATGCCCTTTAAGCTCTTTGAATTTCTAGAAAAATTTATGACCGGCTCTTCTTTGATAACATTAACCCAACTTGAGAAAATTGGATCAACAGAAAGTTTTTATTCCGCTGGAAATCTAAAAATTAAATTCCACTATCGAAACTAGAAATAGTTCACGCTTTTTCGCGCCATTTCCACGTTCGTATTTGGAGTGCTATTTACGTAACTTTCAGCAAATGAATTTCAATCAACTCAAACAGTGCATATATTCATAAGTGCATTCATAAATGCATCAATATGTATGAAAGCATATATGTAGTTATTAGAGACTTTTATGCACAATTTAAGACTCTTTCCTGAAAAAAAATACAAAAAAATCAGCAACACCTATATAAGAGTCTTCACTACGATCATTACTCTTAATAAAATTCAGTCACGGTGAACACATTCCTATTAATTAGATCACATAAGATCAAAAATTCTCAAGTGTGCAACAGTAGTTACATTATTACTTTTTCTTTGAAGGACCAGTGATATTTCATGGAAACTTAAAGTAACAAAAAAAACTTAGGATAAAACTTAGGATATGCACTGGGCAATAAGGAGGCAATATAAAAAACCAAAATCAAATCACCGTCAGCGGTATGTAAAGCCATATCTGTATGGACTTACAGAGCAAAAGAGAATGAAAAATCGAAAAAAAAAATTAGGAGTATAAAGGTATCTTATACTGTGGAAAAAGCGCAGTCTAGTCCCTAGCAATCAATGGGTTCTCGGAAACATAGATAGTCAAATTAAAACATTAAAACAAAGCCAACAACAGTTGGCAAAGAGTCCATGAACGCGAGGAAGAAAAAATACTGATCTAAGCTTTCAAGTTTCAAAGAAAAAAGTATATGGCTTTAAAACTCAAGAAAAATTAATGATTGAAACTCGATCAAAAGGTAAAGTTTATATTCCGCTGGGAAATCTGAAAATTAAATTTCATTTTCGAAACTAGAAGTCGATCACATTTTATGTGACCTTACGCCTTTGCTGTTCGTTGAACAACTTCTGAAAAATAAACAAAAAAAATCATCACAATCTATATAAGAGTCTGAAACACGTTCATCGACTCTTAATAAAAACTACTAGAACAACACATAATTGGACTAGTTTAGAAAAAAAAAGGGCACAAAAAAAACTGGTTGAAAACTTTTGAGCCTTTTCAACTTCAAAAAAAATATATATCACCTCAAAACTCTTTGAACTTTCAGATTTATTGATGACAACTGATGGCATTGTAGATGGCATTTTATCCCATCTAGATAAAACTCAATCAATAGGTAACTTTTTCATTTCGCTGGAAATTCAGAGAACTAGTCCATTTTTGAAACTAAATTATTCTCGTTTTTCGTAAAATTAACACTTTTGCTGTTCAATAGTAGAGTTTACCTTCCTTTCAACAAAAGAAATAAGCTGAACTAGAGAAATCAAAAGTCAAACTGCAAAAAAAAAATCCAACTTAGCGAGAAGAAAATTTTGGTTCTTTTACACCTTAAAACGATCAGGTCAGGGGTCGGTCTGTGAAAAAGTAGAGTTAACCTTCTTTCTAGAAAAGGAAAAAACTGGAAAAATGGCTTTGAAAAATGGTTGTAATTCCTGTTTCTAACCACTCGCAAAACAAAACTAAAAATTTGACTAACTTTTTAATACTAACTAAGTTCGATCTCACACAAATAAACAATGTAAAAAGATAAAATTTCAGTATTGATAAATTTTTTAACCTTGTGATGAGTTGGGGTTAGTCAGTGAGAGCTGTTCTGGTGCATGTTCACACAGGTACTCGATACACTCTTGACTGTCATTCTTCATTGCTGAAAACGAAACCTGTACTTTAACTCACCTGTTACAAACGAAAAACTGTGAACCATCTCAATATAAGTACAGTTGCTAACAATTCCGATGAAATTTCACTTTATGACTCACCCGCTTATTATACATTTACTATTAAGCTTTTAAGTCAAAAGAGAAGCATGAAAAAGAGTCTTGCTTCCTTGAGGAACCATACAAGTATACAAGTCGATTTTTGAGGCCCAAGCATACATACTGGAAACAGAAAGAAAAACAACACAAATAAGCAAGTAAAACATTCAACTATTCGGCTCGGTTACGCTCCCTGTATTACTAAACTTGTTGATTAAACACGATTCCTCAGAACTTTGGCATGCACGGTAACTAATGAACACCACGTACATTTTTTCTTATATAACAGCTTATGTAAAGACCCGCGCACCAACTCCATTTTTGTTGTTGGCGGGTGGAAATGATAAAAGAGCCAACCATTTCTAGTTACCTAGGTGCAGGGGGTATCCGTTCTTACTAGGCACTGACAGTTGGTGTCCCGCTTTGTGGAGAGTCTTGACTATGAGGATGCTGTCGTTGAGACATGCCACATGCATCCCCGTGCTCCCCTCCTCATTCGTACGAGTCAACAGTTCAGGATGCTTCCTAACACAACAACACATTCATCCTACAATTAATTAGTATGCATTAACAGTCAAGTAAAACAATCAAGATTAAATTGCCTACGAACAAAAGTACAGCAACTATCATCACATAAAACAGCCTTGTTTCAGATGGGACACTAAAGGGGATATTGGGTCGCTGCGTATCGCAATTAAGATTCTGAGCATCATGTCACATCCTCGAACTGAGATCTACTTACTTGAGGATTATCTGTAGTATCTCGACGTTCTTATCGCTGTGAGCACAGAAGTGTATGCAGTTGTTACCTCTCTTGTCTAGAACTGTCAGGTCCACATCTCGCAAAATCATCTCTTTCAGACAGTCCAACCTATTCTCCTGAAATAAAACTCGTTGCACAAGCGAAGCGGAAAGTTTAAGCCACAAATGTGTACATGTAATCACGGTTCGGATAGATTGAAACTTATACTTTTCAGTCAAACAAATGAACGCAAACTTTTTTCACGGTTTTACAACTTTCTCAGCAACCATATAAGGTACAGTGTTGAAATTTTGACACACGGCTGATGAAACCAATTGAAAGGATATGGTCGAAAGAAAACTGAAAAAAATATTTTGGAGGCTCTAACTGGCCAGTCTATTATAACTAGTTTCAGAAGTGTTCTTGTAGAAACATCCTCGTGAATATAGGGAATTTGAAATTATGGATTTAAGATGTTACTGTGGAAGCTGATGAAAATGGCTGGCTTCTTATACAATGTTAAGAACGCAGATGAAAGAAATAAAAAAATTACTGAGCCTGGCGTCAGAAAACGAAGACGAGTGCCATTACACCAGATCACTACTCGTTACTCTTAAACATAGCCAACCAAGTTGAAAAAGAGTCAATAAACGCAAAGAAACAGTAGAAAAACGGATTTTTTTAGAAAAAAAACTTCACCTTTCAAATTTCAAAGGAAAAACATATTGCCTTAAGGCTCTTTGAAACTTAAAAACGATATATAGTAAAACTTTGATAAAACTAACTCAATTTGAGAAAACCGGACCAATAGATAACTTTTTTTATTCAGCTGGGAAATCTAAGTCCTTTTTCGAAACTTGAAGACGATCACTTTTAAATGTGACCCAACATTTTAGCTGTTCAATAATTGAGTTTACCTTCCTCTGATCTAATAAAGAAATCAAAAGTCAAATCAAAAGAAAAACGGTCAACGCAGATGAATTCAAGAAAACTTGCTTGAAACATCGTTGCATGACACTACGACTAACCGGATATAATTTTTGTTGATGTTCAAAAAATTCCCTTAATACAATTAGTGCAATAAAACACTGAGCTGAAATAAGTGACTTGTATAGGAAAAAGTGACCTCGTACTAAAACACAGTTAAAAAATAAGCGAGCAGCACATGATGATATTGAAATTGGAGCTCCTCTAGGTAATTGGGGCAGGCCCAAAACCGATACCGCAAGAACAAGTCATTAATTAAGACGCTTCCAAAAAAAACATACATGGCCTATAAAAATATCTTCACGCTCAGTATCAATTACTCCAATTACATATCGAAATGACCTTTTTCAAGATACCTTTAGTACGTCTGGCATCAAAATAAGGTAAGATTTGACAATCGGAAATTGCTCCTCCATCATTATTACATACTACTGCGCACCACGATGGCAAAACCTTTTTAAAAAACAACCTAGCCAATCGAAGATTGAAAAAGAGTAATGAACGAGTAATTAACATAAAAACACTGACTTCCTTGAAAAAATCTCAACTTTCGAATTTCAAAGAAAAAATATATGCCCTTTGAAATTCTAGAACAATGTATGATTTGCACTTTATTGATAACATTAACCCAACTTGATAAAACTGATAAATTTTTCATTCCGCTGGAAATCTAAAAAAAACAAATTCCACTTTCGAAACAAGAAATCGTTTACGTTTTTCCCACCATTTTCATGTTCGTACTTGGAGAGTGCTAATTACGTAACTTTCAGCAGATGAATTTCATGAATTTCAATTGAACTCAAAATGTGCATATATATACCTAAATGAATTTACAAATGCATTAATATGTATGAATGCACATATGTAGTTATTAGAGCATTTTGAGACTTTTTCATGGAATTTTTTTTTTTTTAAAATAGCGTGTACCGCACATCTCCGGTGCTTCTAATTTTTGACAACTCATAAAAAACCGCATATATTGGAAATAAGATCTGCATCCTTGAGTATACTCTGACAGCACCGAATTGCAGGGTAGCTAATTTCAAATTTGTGAAGTTCCTTAAATTCAAGTTTTTCTTTATTCAAATTTTGAAAAAAACCATAAAACTTTGTAACTTTTTTTATATCTAAGTTCTTTGAAAAATTTTAAAATTACAATAAAAACGTCACATCTGCAAAACTGAAAGCAATTGAGCAGTCGCATTTGAACGCAAGATTTGCAACTCCTGAGAGTACTTTAACAGTACCCAACTACAACATTGGGAAAGTCAAATTTTGAGAAAATTCACTTTAAGTTTTCTAAAAAAAGGTAGTATGAATTAAGAAACGTCACATCTGGGAAACTGAAAGCAATTGAGCAGTCGCATTTGGACGCAACATTTGCAACTCCTGAGAGGACTCTTACAGTATCCAACTACAACGATGGGAAATTCAAATTTTGAGAAACTTCACCTTAAGTTTTCTAATCTCGAAAACAACCAATATTTGAGCAGTCTTTTTGATGGCAATATTCGCAATCTTTGAAAGTAGACAACTACAGGGTTGGGAATTTCACTTTACCGAATTATTTTGTAATTTGAATTTTCAGAAAATTTATTTAAAAAATCGTCGCATCTCTTAAACAAAAATTATTTGGGCATTCTTAAATGGAGGCCGAAATTGCAATCCCTGAGATTACTCTGACAGCCCCCAACCACAGATTAGGAATTTCAAACTTTGAAAAAAACTGCACAATTTTGAGCAGTCCTATTTGGAGGCAAAATTTGCAACTCCAGAGAGTACCCTGACAGAGCCTCACTACAGAGATAACAATTTCAACTTTTGCAAAACTTTTTATAATTAAGTTTTCTGAAAAATTTTGAAAAAAAATCCAAAAAAACGTCATATCTTGAAAATTAAAAGAAACTTATTGGGAGATTATTAAGAGAAAACATATTGGGAGGCAAATTTCGCAACACCTGAAAGTACCCTGGCAGAGCCTCACTATACAGATAATAATTTCAAGTTTTGCGAAATTTTTCATAATAAAGTTTTCTGAAAAATTTTGAAAAAATTCTAAGAAACGTCATATCTCGAAAACTACAGGAATTTGAGCAGCGATAATCAAAGGCAAGATTCACAACCCCCTGAGAGTAACCTCACATTCCAATAACAGTATTGAGATCTTTAAAGTTTTGGAATTTTTAACATTTAAGTTTTTTTTGAAAAATTCGGATGAAATAAAAAAAAAACGTCATATCTCGAAAACTACAAAGATTTGAGCAGTCAACTTTGGCGGCGAAATTCGCAACTCCTAAGAGTACCCTGAGAGAGCCTCACTACAGAGATGGTAATTTCGAGTTTTTTGATATTTTTTAAATCTAAGTTTTTATATCTACAAGGATTTGAGCAGCCATAATCAGAGGCAAGAGTCGCAACCCCTGAGAGTACCCTCACAAATTGCAACAACAGGATTGCGATCTTCGTTTTGGATTTTTTTAAAATCTAAGTTTTTGAAAAAATCATAAAAACCATCATATGTCGAAAACTACAAGGATTTGAGAAGTGAGAATTAGAGGCGAGATTCGCAACCCCCGAGAGTACCCTGACAGCACCCAACTACAGGGTGAGAATTTCAAAAACTGAGAAACTTTAATTGAATTTTCTAGAAATTTTTGAAAAATCTCGAAAATTGCCTATCTCGTAAACTAAAAGGATTTGGCTATTCATATATGGAGGCCAGAATCGCAAAACCTGGGAAAGCTCAGACAATATCCTACTATTGGGTTGCTAACTTCAAACTTGATGAAATAAACTGGAAAATTGAAAAAAATACCTTAAACATTACAATATACGAAATAGCCGAAAAAATACTTTTGCTGAACATGCGAAAATAATACGTTGAAAAAGCTTAAACATGGCGAGATAGTGAAACCCGCAATTAAATATATAATAGATAGATAGATAATAGATGAAAAATAAAAAAACTAGGCGACGGGTAGACAGACAATCAAATTAATTTAAAAAGCAGGTAAACAGACAGACAGACAGACAGACAGACAGACAGACAGATTTAATTTGGCCTCGAAAAAATTTTTTGAAAAATTAATGACCTTGCTAAAAACTAATTGAAAAATTTTCTTAAGCATTGCAATATATGCTATAGCTTAAACATGAAAAAATTCTTTCGTTAAACATGCGAAATTATTATGCTTAAACATGGGACAGAGCTGTCACTCGCATTTAAATATAGTATAGATAGATAGTCTAGATAGATTAAATATAGTATAGAGAGATATAGATAGATAGATATAGATAGATCACCAAGAGCTATATAAGAGTCTTCACTGGGTTCATTATTCTTAGTAAGTCGAAAAAGAAGTCGATCCAACTAGTTTTTTTCAACATCTTATTTTTTCCCACTTATTAAGAGAAATGAACGTACTGAAGAGTCTTATATAGGTCTAAGTGATTTTTTTTAGTCTTTTTTTTCAAGAAAAGTCTTAAAATTTCCGTATGTCTCAATAAAAACGGTAGGTCGACAATTAGTAACAGGTGACAATTCCCCGCATAATCTACCGTTACGAAATGTCGCTTGTTACAAATTGTCGCCTGTTACGAATTATCGCCTGTTACGAATTGTCGCCTCACGATAAAAACAACTAAGGTCCCAGCTAAAGCTGGAAGTACATGTTTCATACTGAATGAATTTGCTATACTGATGCGGCAAAAAAAAGTGATTTCGATAATTGGACTTTGTCTAAAACCTTAGTTGTTTCTCTTCTAAAACTCTAGTGAGGAGAGTAAAAAAATTTTGAACACAACCTGAGAATTGGCCCGGTGGCTGCGTAAAGTCAAAAGTTAACAGAAAACTGTCAAAGTTCCGAAGCTTTGACTTGTTTGAAGGCCATAAATTTTTTAATACAAACTGAGCATAGTCAATTATAAAGGTAGGTTTTCAACAACTGCTGGCTGTTTCGACTGAACCTATGATATCAGATTTGGCATGATAGTTAGCCAAAAAAGTCCAAAAAATGGTCAGCAAATCAAAATTTTGACATTTCCGAGAATCATAGCTTTTTGTCTCAAAAAAATTACGCGTAGCCGCTTATTCAGAAAGGATTCATCAACATGTACTTCCGAGTGAACCGAAAACCTCAGATTTGGGAGGGTATTTTTCGAGAAAAGTTAAAAATTTTCAAAATTTAGTGTGAAACAATTTGGGCAAAGTTGCAAAAGCAAATCAGCTTCCCACAACCCCTTCTGAGAATTGAACCCAGAATCTCAAAGATGGCAGGGTAGCTTTCAAAAACATTCGGCGATACCTTCTTGCGGAAAATTTTTTTATCAGTGTCCACTAACGCAGAAGATCTTTCCACTGCCCATTATCTCCATTGAACACACAATATCAGATTTTAGAGGTTAGTTTTCTAGAAAAGCGCAAAGATTTACAAAACGGTCAAAAAATTGACTACAGCGATGGTCATAATTATATCTGTGTAAAAAAATGGACGCAGCCACTTATACAGGCAAGCCACTATTTTCGAGAATTCGAAAAAAAACCAAATATGGGTCAAATCATCCCCCAAACTTATTCGTAGGCCATAGAGAGAGGAATCAAAAAAGACTCTAGGGGAGTATGCAGGCGCACAGGGGTGTGGGGCGTCTTTCAAATTTTACCCTTTTTTGTTTCTGAGAAAAAAAAAATTTGCAAAATGTTTAAAAATTTTCCAAAAAATAAAATTTCACCAAACCGATTGGTTAACGTACTACCAACTTGAAAAGTGCGGAGGGAAGTGTTAAAATTGTGTTTCCCTTGAAACGGCTAAAACTAGCTCATTTAGCCGATGAAAAATCGGCGAAATGATTTGAGCCGAGGAATTTGTTTTAGCGAAACAAAAAAAAAACAAAGGAAATACGAAGACAGGACAAGCAAAATTACAAATTGTAGGTGTATATCAAAAACTAGAAGCAACATTAAAGAAAAAAGCGCGCAGCAAATAAAAAACGATTCCAAGATGTTACATCTAAGCCGACGTCAGATAAGCAGACAAGGGCAGACAATTTGACTTGAAACAGAATACTTCCCGTTTGAAAAAAAAAACAGGTCCTGGTCAAATTCGAACACCGGACCTATGCCCAACCACGCTATTCGTTACCTCCAGGCTAAGTTTGTCGTAAACGCTAAAAAATTGAATACATTATGAAGCAAGATAGAGATGAGTCCAGAAGAGTACCATGAACAAAGTTGTTCACGGGAAAATAGTCTAGAACCCGATTGCAATGGACCCTTATCGCAAAGGTAATTAAAATATATCCGAATAAAAAACCCTAAAAGTTCTTAAGGCGTCGTCTGCCCATTCAAATAGAGGCCGTCAGTGAAGTGTTCTTAGTTCCAAAAACTCTCCGAAAACAGCAGAACCAGCTCAAAATTTTGGACTTCAAGTGTTCGTTGGAAAGATGAGGATCTAATCTAGGCCCATATATAGGTTTTTCGTATCGCAGATAGTTAGATTTTACCATTTTATTATATGAATTGCTGAATTTTCGGTCATCTTCTGTCTAAGAGCTTGTCAAACTCTATATAAAAAAAACCTAAATGAAGGCCTAGATTAGATCCTTAGCTTTCCAACGAATACTTTAACGTCCAAAACTTTAAACAGCTGCTGCTGTTTACGGGGATTTTTTGGCACTAAGAACACTTCAATGATGCCCTCTACTTAAATGGTCTGAAGACGCCTTGAGATCAATTTTTTAGTTTTTTATCCGGCTATATTCTAAAAAAACACTTTGTTTTATCATAAGTGAAAATTTCAACCGTCAATCTCTAGTAGCTGCGGAAAAGAAACAACAAAAACGCGAAGAAAAATTTCTTTCATTTCAAGCTGCGACTTGTATTTCCCGTGACTGTAGTTTTAAGCCTGAAAGAACGCAAGACTGCAGGTTATGTTTTCAAACGCCTCTGAGACCATAGATTTTGTTTTCCTCAAACGATATCGGTCTGTTTTAAAATATCTTTTAAAAATGAAATAACTCAAAGCGCAACCGAAAGATCGAGAAGTTGACGAAGGAAGCCATCTACATTGTGATGACTATTTATTAGTAAACTAAAACGTTACTGTGAATATTTATATAAGTTTAATGCCTGCAAACATTTGAACCGATTATTCTACCCAAAAAGAATTTGATGCTCAACTGCATGACTGAAATTAATCATGAACCTTGCATGCCACGTGTACTGGGTACATTCCAGTTTCGTCTGGAAGAGAGAGATACTCCTTCAACCAGTCTTGCTTCACAACCAGATACAGATTCAAGTGCACCACTATATGCGCAGGTCCATACGTCTCGTGCTTTGAGTACGTCTCCGTTAAGAGCCGGAGGGTTCCTTCTTTGAAAAACGAACTTGAATGTTGCAACAGAATTGTGAAAGTTTGCTGCATTCCGCTGAAAGCAGCCTCGGCGTCTGGAAGTAAAGCGAAGCGACATGCGCTGAACAAAACCAAGGATCCATCATTTGCAACAGTGCCTGATGCTTCCACGTTTGTCTTCGAGACACCGTTTTCTTTCGTGTTTTCTAGTGCTGCATCTTTGTTAGGAGGCGGTCTATTATGTATAAGAACCATGAAACTCGGATTATTTCCCTCGTGTCGTTTATACAATGAGAAATAGTAACTCTGTCTGTGCAATGTCCAGAATTTCTTAGATGGCAAGTTTGACAGCTTACGCAACTCCCAGCCAAGAGGATGCTCCTCAAAGTCAGGCTTCCAAAGGCTTGTGACTGAGTTGATTATAGCGTCCATTTATTTTGACTTACTTTTTCAGTCTGACACCCAATAGAACACGGGCAAGGCCAAATGAACCATCGATCCGATTATAAAACCATCGAACAACGGTTTTAAGAGCAGACAGGTAACAAATCAATCTTATCTGAAAACACATCTCCAAATAAAATTGAAAACACACAGATTCAGATAAGATACCTTAAATGAAAGATTATGTTCGACGTTTAATATTAATATAAACTTCTTCTATAATAATTCTTTGAGATCATGGTTGTATCCGAGATAGTCAATATCTTTATCTTTTCTGCGAATAGATTTGAGTCTAAGCATCGGATGTTCTAGCAGCAAAACTACATACCTAACCTTTCGATTGAAAGCCAGGAATATTTTTACATCAAAATTTCTGATCTAGCTAAATCGCTGTGAGTCATTTCATCGAACACATTTCACAATTTCGACCCTTTACCTTCTGCACCACCAAAAAAATGCGAAAAAAAATTCGCTCACTTCATTGCTTTTGCCGACCACGAGATTGACAATTAACAATTTGAGAACAAATGAAAGTTAGACATAACTGAAAAGTTATCCGTATTTTTCCCACCATCTTAGCAATGATCAACCAAGAGACGAAGCTGATCTTCACATCACTTGCAATAAAACAAACATAAACATAGCCAATCGAAGATTGGAAAAGAGTAATGCACGCAAGTAAACATTAAAAAAACCCTGACTATGTTGAAAAAAAATATCAACTTTCGAATTGCAAAGAAAAAAAATAGATGTGTTTTAGGCTCTTTGAACTTCTAGAACGATTTATGATAGGCGCTTTTTTGATAATAGTAACCCAACTAGAGAAAACGACTTAGTTGACAAAATCTCAAAACTTGGTATATGACAAACTGCAGGCATCCACACTAACTTTCCATGCAATAAATTGGAAAGCATGAAGCCATATTATGTACTAAGTATGCATTGCAAAAAAATTTAGATTTATTGGGCTAGAAAGTTTAAGAAATCGAGTTTTTATTTTTGTTAAAATGTTTGAAAGAAGTAGCTTTTTTCGATTCATTCGGTTCAACTGAGTTAACTTATAACTACTTGAAAGTCAAAGCACATGCTATTAAAAAGCTGTAAAGGTGCCACCAAAAGTGGAACCAATATTGGAGACATAGGTTAGAGAAAAAAGAAGATTCGCAATAATAATACTTCGAATGATCGCTCCTGTAAAAAGTAAATTAGCAAAAGAACAAAACTTACACAGAAGCGAAGCTGCGCTTCGCAAACAATAGCAAGCACACGACAAAAAAGCAGCTTTATAAAGTGAAATAAGAAACAAAAGAAACAAGCCTCGAATTAGTAAAACTTTGCTACGTATTGGTTTCGAACCTGCAAACTCGAAAATTAGAGTCTCAAGTCTCACACCAATATTTTGGAACATACAAAACTGAAGGCCTGCTATCAAAAAGCTTTGAAGATGCCACCAAAAGTGGCACCAATAATTGCGACTTAGCTTAGAAACAAGAATAGTCGCGCTATAACACTAACGCTCACTAAAGTTTGCCAGTATGAAGAAGGGGAAACAAGGCCAACACCAATCTTTGAAACGAAGCTATGAGCAGACATTAGCTGAAAAAAAAAGATATAATTTAACCAGAAAAAAATTCCATAGCAAACAAAAAAAAAACAAGGTCAAGCCGGGACTTTAGGGTGCAAAGGCGACGGCGTAACTCTAGGCCAAGTAGGAACGTACCTGAAAATTCTAGAGCTTTAATGGTAAAGCAAATAAGAAACGCGATAAGATTTGTAAGAAAAGTTGTTTACGGGAAAGTCTAGTTCCCGATTACAAGACACTTGCTTTCGCAAGTGTATTATTTCAGCCCATTTTATACTAGCTGCACAGGTAATGCCACATACTGTTGGTTTTTACAAACTCAGGTAATTATAATTTGTTTCGAGAACTGCACTATCACATTGGTTCGCATTTTAAAAAAAATTTCTACAGATTTTTTTAAGTTAAAATCAAATAACTTGTGTGAAAAACTGAAGAAGAAAACGTTTTTGATGCCATCAAATTGCTCTGCAAACCGGAACAATTGAGATCAACTTTTCCTCAGAAACAAGTTTTCCGATTCTTTTAGTGTAAATCAGAATCACGGACACTGCATACCTAAATATGGAACCAAACAAGAGGCCTTCAAACAGAGGCGAAGCTGCGTTTCACAAACACACACGAAAAACCACAAAGTATCATTAAAAGGGTCTAAGAAGAGAGAACATGAAAAAACAACAATGGTGATGAAGTTGATAAACAAACTTTGCAGTTCACCACCTACACAATGGTGCGACTAACGCTTATAAAAACCAAAGACAAGCGAGAAGGCGGCAAAAGGGAGCTTCAAAATGCTTAAAAACAAAAACTTTCATGTAATAAAATGCGAATGATAAAGCAAAATTGTGTATCACTTATTTTGCGAAATATGCTGAGTTGGAAAATTACTAAAAAACTTTTTATCATTTTAATGTTGTATAAAACAAAGAGCTTTCTTCGGTTCGATTGATGAATTAAAAATGCATCAATTGTGGTAACGTATTGGTAATCAAAAATCAAAACACTTGTTACTAAATAGCCAATAATTCTCCTGCTTTAAAAATGGCACCAAAAGTAGCAGTACTAATTGCGACTCAAACTGAACGGATAAAAAATGTAGTATCACACTACGCCACGCATGTGTAAATACGATACTCCACGTGAACTCCTAGGATCATTCATTGAAGTTCCTTAAATCGGGCGAATAAAACAACATCATCATCATAGTTCCTTCCCACTTCGTGCAGTGGTCGGAACAAAAAATCTAATTCTTTTGGATAGAGGGTTGGAATTGAAATGAGGTGTAATCATAAAGTGATAAATATATCCAGATTAACTTAAAAAAGATAAAAGTCATATAAAAATAATAAAAATATACTATGAATTTAGCGGCTGACCGTAAGGAGGTTTCCCCTCAGTTTGAGTTTAGAGTTTTTCAGTCAAGTTTCTGCAATTGTTTCGTGTACCGTCGAAATAAAATTTCCATGTAATTGGATTAGATGAATCGTATCTCATATTAAAGTTATTCCACATCTATTAGCGTACGCCCTTTAATACCCGAGTAATGCAACTTTTGAGGGATTATATTTGCCGAGATACGAATTCTTTCTCATCCACACAACTTAGCGGTAAATTACTCCAAAAAACTATTCAGACCAATTCCTCTCGACGCAGAGAACTTTTCATCTTTTAAAAAAAAAATTCAATTAAGCTTGCGTAACTATAAAATGAAACCAAATAGTTCCCTCGCAATCTTTGATACAGAGTTGCAGCTGCATTTCGCAAACAGAAGCAATAAAACGATTTAAAAAACTGTATAAAAAATGAAATTCAGAAAAAAGTAAAATTGAAAAAAAATCTACTTGAACCGGAACCGAACCCATGGCCAGGAGATTAAGAGTCTCCTTTTCTTGTTCGATTGTGTAATTATTAAAGATAAATAGCTGAAAAGAAAAACTACAGAGCTCGATTTGAATAACACTTGCAAGTCGCAAATGTAAGTCAGCACAGAGGCACAAAAATTAACACTCAAAATGCTCATATTTTCGAAGACCCTACAATCAAACGGTAATCTGACCAAGGAATTGCATATAGATGGAATTAATTGCAGAAAAAATGGGGGGAAAAGAAAACGAAACAGGCACACAAATGTTTTCTTTCAAATGATGTTTTCTTTCTCATAAAATCTCCCAGGACCGGTTCCGTTACATCCAGCTTTTGAACACTTACTTCGCCCCAATTAGATCACCACTTTCACCACTAGGCAGATTTCATCCGATACGCATTTCACCATTTTAATTTTCTAAAGAATCCCTTCCCAATAATCCTCGGAGACTCGTGGCTACAGCAGAGTGGGGTAAGGCACACGTCTCTCAACACAAGGATTGTGCATTCGAATCCCAGTTCGGTCACGGTTGAACTGGTCTAGGTCATCCACCTCTTCAGGTGGGAGTCCCCACAGTGGGAAAAAACAGACCTGGAGATAGGTGAGCCAAATCCGCTTAACATGGACAAAAATAGAAAAAGTAGCAAGAATAATACGAAACTTTTTTGGAAATCCTCCAAAAACCTCTCCAAATTTGTGATACCGTTTCATTTAAAGAAAAAACTTCGTCAAAAAAGTGTCAGCTTTATATTAAACAAAACATAAAAACATAGCCAACTGACAGTTGGAAAAGAATAGAACGCAAAACAGAAAAAAAACTGACGCAACTTTCGATTTTTAAAAGAAAAAATATATGTCCTTTGAGTTTAAAAACAATTTATGATTGGCGTTTTTTTTATTAAATTAATTCAACTTCAGAAAACTGGATCAATAGGTAAGATTTTTATCCCGCTGGGAAATCTAAAAGTTAAATTCCACAAGAATTTACTTCGAAACTAGAAATAGTTCACGTTATTTCGCGCCATTTCCACGTTCGTATATAGGGAATGCAATTTATCTAACTTTCATCCGATGAATTTTAATTGATCTCAAAAAGTGCATATACACCTAATTGCATTCGTAAAGGCATTAATGTGTATGAATGCAGATCTGTAGTTATTAGAGCATTTTAAGAATTTTTCCTTAAAAAAGAAACAAAATCATCACCAAGACCTATATAAGAATCTTCGCTACGTTCATTACTCATAATAAACGAAGCAAAATTCGTGTACTGAGAAAAAGCACAATCTATGGTAGTCGCTTTCTAAGCCGAAAAAAATTTGAAAGTGCAACAGAAATTTTAGTCAAACAAGAATAAACAGCCAACGGACAAGCTGTAAAAGTCTTAAGGAGCTCAAGTAAATTAACCTATAAAAGCAACTTCATCAAGTTCAGTAAATCATAAAACCACCAGATGCATCAAGAGCCGTAATAGTTAAATAAGCAACACAAAACCAAGTCATGGAAAAATACTTTATTTCGGTTCATTTCAAAAACATGCTGTAATTCAATTTCATTACTATAATTACGACAAATTTTATGTATGGCAATGGCAAAAGAATAAACTATACTCTAGCAAAATCCAGTTACCCCAATTTTGAGTAACACCAATATTTAAAGATTTCAAACGAATATATAATTTTAAACGTTAAATATACCATGTGAATGTAGCATATTCTATATAAAGAAAAAACCCAGCCGAAATTTACACATCAAGATATTTATCCAACTTGTGAAAACAATAAATGGCTAAATAATTGAATACACATCATTTTCTCATAAGTAAAATAATCTCAAGTAAATACTAGATAACATGTATCGGGGGGGGGGGGGGGTGAAAACTGAGGGGTTCAGTTTCAGTGTTTCATTTAGGGAATGAGACTCGTTTTCCTGTTGACGAACTGGCAAACGCATAGGAGGAATCCCAGAAGGTAAATACCAGTGGCGATGAACAAGTTGACAGCGACCGTCTCATAGGCATCTTCCAGATCGCTCTGAAATTATTATATGTTCAAAATAAAAAATAGAACATAGCTATCAATTGACACCAGGAAATCAAAAAACATTCAACTATTTTTCAGAAATACTTTTTAACTTTTTAAGTTTCAAAGATAAATTATGTGGCCTTCAAGCTCGTTATTCCAAAAATAAACGAGGTGGCCTTCAAGCCCTAAGAACTTCAAGAATTTGAAAGGAACTTAAAAAGCAATCAAAGCCAAACCGCGAAAAAAGTTTCAGTTTAAAAAAAAAACAACCATTTCCTGACAAACGAAAAAACAAAATATTGAATTAAAAACATGCCTTCACTTTGATCAATGACAAGAGTCAAACAATCGTATTATATTTGCAACGAAAATCCAAAAAAAGTTGACTTCGAGGAGAGCAAACCGATAAATACAATTGTTAGCAGTGAATAAGCATTTAAAAATTTAAACTAGCTTCGAATTGGTAAAAATTCGGCTACCTCTGAACTTCGAACCTTCGACCTAGAGATTCAGAGTCTCACACACTAACGACTCAGCCACGGAAGCTTAATAAGCAACAAACACTAGCCACACATAAAGCAGAGAACAGATGCTATGCAATTTCCAATGCTACAGTGAAATTTCCAATGAACACTTTTCTTTGCGAGTTAGGCTAGAAAAAAGAGATAATCCGTAATAATACACTAAGCTGATCGCAAGTGAAATGAATCATTATGAAGACCTTATAACTTGATTCGACGCTTGTTGCGACAAAACAAACTGTCATACAAAACTTTAGGAAACTGCAATGAAGCCGACAAAACATGATTAAACGCCCACTGAGACAACAAATCCGTCATACAAATGTTGAGCAAGAAAAAATTTAAACATAAACAACTAATAGTTGGAAAAGAGTAATGAACGCAAGTAAACTGAAACAAAAACTGTTTTGTTTCTTTTTTCAAAAATCTTAAAATTTTGAATTTCGAAGAAAAAAATAGATGGCCTTAAAGCTCTTTGAATTTGTGGAACAATTTATGCTGGACGCTTTTTTGTTAAAATTAACCCAATTTGGGAAAACTGAGTCAATAGGCAAAACTTTTATTTCACTGGGATATCTGATAATTAATTTCCATTTTCGAAATTAGAAGTCGATCACGTTTTTCGTCACCTTTACATTTTTGCTTTTCGATAGTGGATTTTGCCTTCCTTTTAATAATGGAAATGCGCTATTGAAACACAAGTCAAACCGCGAAAAACCAAAATTGAGCGTGAATAAATTTTAAGACTTTTTCCTGAAAAAAAAAATAACAAAAAAATCAGCAAGACATATAAAAGAGTCCTCACTACGTTCATTACTCTTAGCAAGCTCGCAAAAAAACTGAGCAGGCTGGCATTTCCAATAAAATCAGATTGTTATTTCAGCATCAGAAGCTCTGCAGACTTTACTTTGGTATCTTTTACACAGAACACTTGACATAATGGCATCTTAGTCTTTCTACACTAGCTGAAAGCAACAAAGCCGACAAAAAACAACAACTTTTTTAGAATACTAATTGAACGTTAATTTAGCGCAAATCAAGAGAAGCAAAATAGCGTAGATGAAAGGCCAAAAGTAGTCAACCTGGTACATGTGACCATTCACGGAAACAAACTTCTAAAACAAGGGCGAAGCTGAGCTTTACACCACATGCGATACCACAAAATTAAATCATTGCAAGCTACCAGAAAATAAACCAAGAAATCGATAACTTTTTTAATTGCAAAAA
Source organism: Symsagittifera roscoffensis (assembly GCF_963678635.1). Lineage (NCBI taxonomy): Eukaryota > Metazoa > Xenacoelomorpha > Acoela > Convolutidae > Symsagittifera > Symsagittifera roscoffensis. Next base: position 51,612,653 of record NC_087070.1, on the reverse strand, counting down.
GACAACTAAAAAAGCATAAGTTTCGTCTGCAAAAATTAATTTGAGAAAAAACAAGTCCAGAAACACAACCGCCGGTGTTAAATAAGTATTCAGAAACAGGGAGACGTTCGAACTTGTAAAAACTACCGCGGTATTTCTCTGTTATGCATATCATATAGCTTATTATTCTCTTCTAGAACTTATTATTCTCGATAGACACAGACACCATAGACAAACATCTCACAGAGAGTCAGGCCGGATTCAGACATACTGCATCAACCAGATTTACAGAATACGCCGGGTTCTAGAAAAATGAATTCCGACATCCAACATCAATCTGCTTCATCGACTTCACAGCTGCTTTCGACAGCGTCCATCGGAACACGCTTTGAAAAACTTCTCCGAGCAACCAGTGTACCAGGGGCCACAAGCGAATTTGTGATAAAAATGTACTGTCATACCAGTTGCAAGATAAAAGCCTATAAGGAAGAAAACGTAGGGTTTGATGTTTTTATAGTCAGGTAGGGCGGAATATTATCACCTGTCCTCTTCCTACTAGCAGTTAACCATGTGCTCAAATTAAACGAATACCAATCGTAAGGTATCGTCATCTGGCCATCACTGTGTACTATTAAAGCCTTTGCATTTGCCGATGACATTGCTCTTATTACAGTCTGAACAAGAGAAATGACTCTTACAGACTCTTTGGAAAACCAAAAAAGTATGACCACCAGCCTATCAATCGAAGCTAGAAAGTTAAGTCTAATCATTAATGGAAGTCAAACCAAAATATTGAACACTGATGGATCAATGTTTTTACCATCAATGGAGGATTATCGCTTGAGGTCGTCAGTTCCCTTTGCTATCTGGGTAACCAGATCACCCCCGAAATGGGCAGCCGGTGTAGACATAAACAGACGCATAAACCTAGCCTGGGCCATGTTCAAGCAGTTATCCCGGCTATGACATGCTGATCTAAATCTTAAGATCCAAATCCGGGTCCTCAAAGCATGCATCCTAACAACAGCGTCATACGCATGTGAAAAATGGAACACTACAAAGTCAAATGCGAAGGCTAGACGAGGAGCTCTTCATGAAATGTCTCCGGAGAATTGCGCGTATCTCGTACTTAGACCTCAATACAAGCGACAATGTCATAAAAATGTGAGATGAAACAAACGTTTTCACATATCACCAGTCGCAGGCAGTGGAAGTACCTTAGTCACGTGCTGCGAATGAAGGCGACCCGCTAATCGCCAATGACATCAAGCTGAACCGGACCCGGACAGGAAGAGACCTCGTGGAGGAGTGAAATTGTCCTATGAGCGTATCGTGAAGAAAAAGGCTGAATCAAAACTAAAGCACTTCCATATGTCTCAGAAGACCTTCGAGAAAACGTGGCAGACTCATTTGACGTCAAAGTGACGTCAATACCTCGACATGAGGTGGAAAAAGACGACGAAGGATACCAAACTTCCAAGTGTGAGCCGTTTGTGGGTAAACTCCCGTTCAGCCGAAAACAAAACTGCTATCATGGAAAAATTGCTCTGAAACTAATGAGCAAAAACATTACAAATATAATAAATCAAACCACTTTCAATTACAATAAAAAAGCTTAAAACTGACGAAAAACCCGTGATGTTGCAGCTCAGCTGACAAACAATAGCCGGACTGTCTATTATAAGTTGAAATGCGTGACACATATCTCGTCATGTTAAAGCTGCATCGACGTACAACTTTTGAATGTTTAAGTAAAGATATATCTAGGAATGCATTCACTAGCTTCTTAATTTTCGCTATTGCTAAACAAGTTATGCATAATTGATCCGATATCAGCTAAGTATGTATCAGAAACAAATTTATCGTAGCAGCAGAAGGGTTTTGACCTATTTTTATACGGTATTGTCTGATCTCATTCTCATGCAATTCGCATTAATTTGAATGCTTTAGCAGCATTTCGAAAATACAAGTATCAAGTTATCGGCCATCCAGGCCACCTATCGGTCTCAGATGCTGCGGAGGTTACCATTTTTCAACTGCGATTCACCGCTTTTGAACTTTGAACTCGAAACGATAGAGAAGAGATTTTCAAATCTAACAAAAAAATTACCGTCACTTTCTTTGAAAATCGACAAGACAAAAAAACTGTTTAATGAACTCGGAGCTCCAAGTTGTAAAGGTTGAGAACATGTGAGCTTACTTCTCTCCATCGACACAGACAGATTCTACAGATGAGATCTTAACAATCGAAGTAGCAAGACTACTTTCAGCAGGGCCTATTAAAGGAATTTTTCAGCTACCCAGGATCTTGTTTTAATTTTTATTGCAAAAATTCTGTGCCTGTCATGAAAAAAAAGAGTAATTTTGGTAAGTTTTTTTTCACTCAAAACAAACTCGAACAAGAATAGCCGGTTTCTGTGCAAAAAGCTCAGAATATTTTGACCATAGTCTTTTAAAAACTACAGACCATAGTCTTCAAAATAAACTTCAAATTTGTGTAGTTTTTTGTCTGTGTTGTGATAAAAGGATCTGACTTATAACTATATTTTAGGCATATTCGACAGTCATAGTAATGTAGGCAAAAAGCACAACTTTTGAGGTCATCATAAAAGATAAAAAAGAAGGACATCCATTTTTTTGCTGAAATATAATGAGTTATTGATTTCCAAAATGGCATTAAAAATCTCTAAAACTAATTTTACTCGAGTAAAACTGAAATTAGGCATAAATAAACGGCTTAAAATGAAACAACTTTGAGAAGCTTTGGGAATCCTTTACCGATCCGCAGCTAACGCGACAAAACTTGGGTTAACCCCTATTGCGATACAAATATGAATGTTATGAAAATCAAACGAAAAAAAAAATCAAAAAATCGCTGTTGTCAATAAAAATTGCAATAAAAGCCCAAAATATCCGGAACAAAAAATCCTGCACCATTCAAAACTCTAAAAGAGCTTTGGTGAGGCTATAGAGAAGCCACGTTTCCAAAAATCCTTTCTGCGGAACTTAGCAGATAAAAATCAGCAGACAGACAGATTTTCGTCTCGTTAATCCGGTTGTCTGTTTTTTAGTGCTTTTTGGACAAAATGGCCGTTTCTTAAATTTCTCAGATTTTAAATTTCCAAATTTTCATTCTAGAATATCCCAAGCCTCCTTTTCACTACGATTTCACTGATAACGCCTTTAACGTCTTTTTTCGTTTGCATCGGGTTCGACTGGGTCCGGGGGAAAAACAAAATCAATAAAAATCATCCCCCCAGACGATATGTAATCGGACCCTTACCTTTGTTGTTGTTAGATATATTGTTGTTAAAGGAATTTATATCAAACCGGATCATTACGATCAAATAGTTTTATGGCGCTCCTGGGTGTTATTCTTTATAGCATCATGACCGGCAGAACCGTTAACGAGCACTCCGCGCCGAGCGGATGCTCATAATAACGCCCTTAATAAGGCCCTAACCGCCGGGGCGGACGGGTAGTTCGGAACGCGGAAGCCTTCCGGATTCCCGTGAATAGCTTTTTAACCTAGTTAAGACCGAAAATTCACGTTCCAGGAAGGGTGGGGGGATTGGCCGTCCCCTCGTTCCCTGAGAGGTCTGTGACCAAAAGCACTTAAAGATATACAAAAAACCAAACAAAAAGTAGTATAGTACTTAAGAAAAACAAAAAACATAAAATAACCGAAAACACCAAAAACAGTTTAAAAAAAAGTATAAAATCAGTAGAAATCATCCCCCCAGACGAGATGTGTGGTCCGACCCTCCCGTTTGTTGTTTTTAGATATTGTTGTTACAGGCATTTATTTCAGTCAGGATCGTTACGGTCAATTGTGTGGCCTTTTTCTGGTGCCTAAACTGTATGAGTGTTTGCGTATTTAAGCACCTTAATGCTAATTTGCGCTCAATCCGGAAGGTTAAAGTGATTAGAGTGGAAGACTGATCCGGCAAGCAGTGCAAGGAGCCGCAAGAAGGGTCTCTAGGACAACAACAATCGACTGTTGGCTATTGTTAACAGATTTCGTACCCTTTTTGGTACATAAAGTACGATATCAATTTGTGGAAGGCTCGACAGTGACTGCACTGTAGTGACCCTCATGACCGGCAGTTAAGCGAGTTGCAAATTTTCGAGTTAAGCGCCTTAATTCCGATATTGAAAGGACCCGGAGGGGTTTAATACTATAATTACTACTATTTTTACTACCCGTATTAAATTTTTTACACCGATTTTCAATCAAATGGACCATAGACAGACCGGTTTTTAAGGGTCAAAATAGTGATATTTTGATGCAGACATAAATCACAATTTTTGAAATATCCATGATTTTCAAAATGAAAAAGCCCTAAATTAGTGAGTAAATACATAGGGAAGGGTTAGGGAACCTAGAAAACGACAGTCATGGTCGGAAATAGGCTTGTTAAAAGACCCCTCACAGTTAAGGTAAATTGTTAAATAAGCAGCTAGCTTCAATGCGGAGGGGTCTGGAGCCAGAACAACTCCTTCCTAGTTAGTTGATTTTACATAATAGGCTCTAAGACCGTATCCGGAAGGATCTCGGGTAATTTTTTTTGATAACTCGGAAAGGTCATATTTTGCCAATCCGGAGAGGACCCAATTTGGAGGATCCTGTTTTTTGCCAATCCGGAAAGGTCATATTTTGCCAACCCTGAAAGGTTCCAATCCCGAGGGGTTCTGTTTTTTTTGCCATTTCGGATAGGTCCCTGAACGCCAATCCGGAAGGGTCTAAGAATTTTTTTATTTTTTTGCGAACGCAAACGTAGGGGTCCTAATATGTACATAAACGAAAGCAAGACCTTCAGTGGCTTGAATTAGGATATAAGGACAAATAGGCAAAAGAAACAAGACAGAAAACCAGTGACTGCACTGCTAACTTGCCTTTAAATAAAAACTGAATGAACCATAAGACCAGAACAGGTCTGTACCCGAAGATTTGCGACTCTAGGTTAAACCGAAAACAAAACTTGACACCAAAATTATTTCGGATTGGATTCCGAAACTGATTTTTTGAAAAGTGAGAAATTTAGTAGGTCTAGCCCGGGCAATCCAAACGCAGATAGGTAATACAGGACTCGGTGGGTGCAATAGTCGCCCACTTGATGAGAAAATACTGCCCTCACGTTTTGTTTGCTTAGTGCGGCACTTAACAAGGAAAATTCTTTCTTTAAAAACCACTTCGACTATTAAATTGCGACAGACCGATTGCAATACACATACATTTTTTTGATTCTTTTGTTCTTCAAATTAAATAAATTTTTTCATTAAAAATGACTGTAACTGATTGGAAAGTGAACACACATCACAAGAACGTGTTAGCATTTTATTCAATAAGCAATATTTCTTTGCTGTGCATAAGCTAGAAATACGCTATGCTGTGATAACCTAATAAAATTTATAACTTGATCATTTACAGAGCCACAGCTAAGGCGACAACATTTGGGTCAACCCCTATTGCGAAACAAAAATGAATGTTAATAAAATCAAACGGAAAAAATTCAAAAAATCGTTGCTGTCAATGAAAATTGCAACAAAAGCCTAAATATCCTGAACAAAAAAGCCTGCACCATTAGAAACTCTAGAAAGAGATTTGATAAGGCCATACAGAAGCCACGTTTTCAAAAAACTATTTCTGCCGAACTAAGCAGATAAAAATAAGCAGACAGATAACAATCTAAATTAGCCAAAAAATTTTATCTTTGCCATCTTAAGCTGTTTTACCTCTATCCTCTATGCCAGATGTGCCGGATAGTTAATTGGATTTGAATTTATAATTACCAAGCGGTAACAAAGCCGAAAAAATCTAAGCAGAAACCCTTCTTGCCGACTAGAAACTCAGAAAAATTCTTAACATAAAAAATGTAAGTCCCTTTTCGTCACAGCACACACACGCGCACAAAAACTTTTTCGGACGTAACGACAAAATAAGAGGCCACTAAGTTGATATTAATTAAGCTGAAATTTTTTAAGCCGATAAAAACACGAGAAAGAAAAAAGTGAAATTTTAAAAATTCGAGCTTGTTAAATTACAAACTATAAGATAAACAAAATTAGATTCGGCCGGTTTTTTAAAATGCTAAGAACAATTTCAGTTTAAATTGTTTACAGCTAAGAAGTGGCATTTAGGCTGACAAAACATAAGCAGACAAATAATAAGCCGAAATTTTCCAAACGTCATTTGAAAAAAAAATGGTCCTGGTCAGATTCGACCTCTGCCGTCCCAGGCGTATTCGTTACCACCAGGCTAAGCGTGCAAGAGGCCCTACAAAAATTGAATTCATTATGAACCAAGGTACCCCAGTTCAATGAGTCCTGTGGACAAAGTTGTTTTTGGGGGGAAAATCGTACCCAATTGCAAAACCCTTGCTAGTAGTATGAGGGGCCGCCAGGGATCCTTGGGGGGGGGGGGGGGGGGGGGGGGGTGGAAATCACCTAAAATAAGACGTGGGCGCCTAAGATCCGACACCTATGGAGTCCAAAATTATCTTGTAGTCAGCCGGCATTTTGCTGGTGGCTTACAAGATCCTCACTTGAGGATCCAAATTTTTGGGTGGCCTCCCACCTGAGGATTTTACCAAGAGTCATATACCCATGTAGCAAATTTCTAGATCCCCGGCGGATAATCAAAGTAGGATCCTTAAAAATTTTTTCACCCGGTTTATGTTTAGAAAAAAAGCATAAATTAGCATTCTTTCGCCCTTTGGTACGTTCGACTTGGAATGCTGCCGTACTTTTGGAGTGGGTAATAAAGCAAAGCAAGTATAGCTTTGGCCAGCATAGTTTTAACGGTCTATTGAATGCTGTAGAGTATTTCCATGATTTAAATGTATTAACACTGAAACGTATGTAAACCATAATTACTCACCAAGGTTGCATTCCGGTTGCAGTCGTCGCTGTTACGTCTAGACGATAACGTAATAATAAATAATGGTAAAATTGTGGAATAATGAATTGCGAAAAATGAACTTAATGGGAAGTTGGCATACAAGTGACATTGATTCGGAGCATTTATCTTTCACTGTTTTTTCAACTGGGTGTCAAATGAAAAACGAATACATTCACAATCGTCATATAGTTTTCGTGTCGAGAGACAAAGAAATTGCAAATAGATAATATGCAGAAAGTTGCAAAGAACAGTTTTATCTGGATGAGCTTTTACAAATAACGTAGTGTATTTATGCAAAACAGAAATATGGAAAAGCAACTGATTTGACCTTTGCTACCTATGAAAATATCTTTGATTATTCATTTGATTTCAACTCAATGATGATTGAGAAAGGGCTGGAGCGAAAAATACGACTTTGTTTTAATAAACTTTCAAACCGGTAGTTTATCTAAATATATACCATCGAGATATAGGTCTAAGTAAGTGGTATCTGGAAGGTTACTTTCATTTCCATTGGCTTGAAATTAAGCAGGTCGGAGAAGTGTTAGCAAAAATTAAAAATGAAATTGGAAAAACGAACTGTAACTTCAACGGACTTGGAAATTATCCATGAGATATTTATTACTTTGAAAAAAACGTATCCAGAAAACACCAACCGTCGGAATTATTTGTTAGCTGCATGTTCTTTATTCTTCTTCTCGACTACTAACGATATAAACTACGATGTTGCTATCAAGCTGAGACCTTATGATGGATTGATCGGGATAGAAAATTCTTCGTTAGACAAATATTTAAGTGATTCAAAAATTCTACGAATGCATGCTGTTTTACATGATGCCGCCGGTTTTGTTCGTGAAGTTTACAATACTGGTCCCACATACTGCTATGTTTTACCGTGGAAATGTAACAACCGCCTGCTTGGTCACTTGAGCGGTATCACGTTTTGTTCATATATCAAATTGAGGAAACCAAAACTCTATCATTTGTTAGAATGCTGAGTGAATGATCAGTCGTGTTGGATTTGGAAGGATTTCGATACAAGAAAAACACTTTTATTTTAAAAGAATTATCAATCACAACCGCTGACTACAGCGACTCCCTAATTTTTCTACCACCAGTCAGTTTTAATTCCCTTCCAAAACTCGAGCAAAAAGCGTACAGCTGGCTAACGAATTACTTGCATGGACTTCATTGGGATAGGGGTGATTACTTATATTTAAATCTCAACCAGATTATCCAAAGTGTTGTATTGAGGAATCCCGAAGCTACATTCTACGCTAAGGGAAAGGAAAAGGCAGACTTCCTAGCCCAATATTTAGACCGCAGAGTACAGAATCTTGATGATTTGGGTTGTCCAAGAGTTGAAAACTTACATTACAACAAATTTTCGAACTGCTGCAAACATATACCTCATTACAACTCCAACAATCATTGTGCTCTAAAAAAATCCAAAGCCTTTTTTGATTAGTTGAAAAATAATGACGATGATCAACACGGAGAGATTAGCCAAAGTGGAGACATATCTACCTCCAAATTCAGTTCTTTGTGCTTGGATGACCCAGAGAGTGATATTAAAATTTCATTGACCCGAATAGGGCGCGTTGACTGCAGAGGCCAAATTGTGCAACGAAAAGAGCAAGTTGTTCTATCTGAAGAATTGACTACTCTGCGAAGATTTTTTCCCGTGATTGATCAGTTCATCTATTTCCAGCGATTCCAATATATTGGAAATGTTAGCCAGCAAGCGAGGAGTCTGCCTTCCCAAGCTAGTCTTAGTACCCAAACATCGTCAACCCGGAGTTCAATTGGATCTAACCAGCAGTGAGATACCCAAAGAAATTCAACAGAGAGTGAAAGAGGACTCTGAAAAAAATTATGTTTCATGCAAAAACTGAAAATGTTCCTGCTAACTATGTTTTGCAAATTTACGATGATGAGGATGATAGTGATAGTACTGTCTGTACAAGTTATACTCGATATGAGATTTATTACTGTTCAGAAGAATAATTAATTTTTTTAACCACATTTTTTTTCATTTTGAACTAAATGTCTGGAATAGCAGTTGAACCTGATGCAACTATCATTACTGATTTTGTTTATGAAGAAAATAATGACAGTGTTGAGCGAAAACCTTGGAAATTTTGTAATAATGTAACCGTACCGAGATCTGAAGTGGTTTTCATGTCTCAAATGATTTTAATTTTAATTTTATTGACTTTCTGTATCTACAAACTCTCTTTGACGAAACTAAGCTGTGAGGAAACATCAGTTTGGTTCTCAATCCTGTCCGGTTTAGTTGGCTACGTACTACCAAATCCTCGGATATGAATAAAATTGTTGATACGTCAACGCGAGTGTTTATGGCAGTTGTTGGACCTTCAGGATGCGGAAAAACAGAGTTAATATTCAAACTTTTGAAATGAAAAACATTTCATCCAAGGTTTAAAAGAGCAATCTTCTTTTACACAGAAAGTCAATCGATGTACAGTGAAAAAAGGAAGTCTCACAATATTAACATTGAGTTTGTGAAATTCAACGGTTTTGATGGGCTAAGGAACATTGAAAATGTTCTTCTAGGGTTTGATGATTCCTGTGAAGAAATATACAATGATAACGAGTTTGTTAAACTCGCAACAGCAGGGAGACACAAAGGTTTAGATGTTATACATGTCAAACATAATTTATTCCAGCAAAGTCGTTGGTCCCGAACAATTGATTTAAACACATCGCATATCATTTTATTCAAATCACCTCTTGATATTCAGCAACTAGAGCATCTTGGAAGGCAACCGAATTTAACAAAATTTTTGAGAAGCTGTTATGAACTTGCCACAAAGGACACATACGGACATCTATTAATTGATTTAGATCCCCGAACATCAGATTGTTTACGATACTGTTCAAATATAATACCACCAGGTCCATCAATTTTTTTACTTACCATTAAGTAAGGCAGAGCCAGTCACACCCATAACAAATGAACGCGAGAAAACGATCTATTCTGCAGCACATGGTTCAATTGAATCCTTCTCAACTTCGAAGTTTTATTAAAAAAACATCAAACCGAAATGTGATTTCAGTTATATGCGAATGCTTGCTGAATGTAGTCAATGGTAACGTGCGAGTTAATATCCCTAACATACATAATTTTGCAGAATTATATATAAATTGTTAATCAACCCGCAGACGAACCTTGATAGAAAACAAGCAATTATTTTGAGTAAGCAAGGGTTTAATCTAGTCCGACATATTCTCTACTTTTGCTTCAATTACCTTAGAAGATAAACAATGGTGGCAGCTTTGCTTCAATTACCTTAGAAGATAAACAATGGTGGCAGCCGAAGAGTTTGTTTTAATTCCAAAGCATGTCTATGTTTGAGAGCAACCACATGCAGCACATGTACTGCTTGACAATTCAATTGAACATAAAAAGCGTCAATTATTATACTTGAACCGAATGAGACCGCAATTACCTCCGAAACAAAGTGATGCATCAACTGACACAATACCAATACCAGTTACTGTTGCACCTGAGGACCACAGACAGCCAACGACAACAACAACAACAACAACAACGCTTATGACCGAAGATGAGGGAGATGGAACGAATGTTGGTAGTGATGAGTCCACTGATGCTATGGATGCTGTTGAAAAACGTATATTAGGACAGTTAGAAATCATGGACGTAAAAAAACTTATACGAGCTAAAAATGTTCTGGAAATTATTAAATCATCGACTCGGGTCAAAATAAACAAAAATGACGAAATGATTTATCTGGACAAAGTCCCCACTGGAATCAAAGCATCAGTTTTTCTGGATGATATACAACAACAGAACAAAAAGTTACAAAATCCTGCTTTCATAATGATTCTTTCGGCTCTTAACCTTAACGAACAGTCGGTTATGAATACATATGCCAAACACGCGATCAAGTCAGCTATTGCTACTACAGCAAAAATCAAAAGTCCCACCAAACAACCAACAAGTGTTGACAGTACTAACAGCCCATCCTCAAGCTCAAAAACAGTCAAAAAACGCAGAGGCACCAAAAGTACAAGCTTACAGCAAAGAGGTAAAAAAAGAAGACTACCAAGAAGACTCTGATTCGTACGGAACGCCCTATTACGATTCGGATACTTCAGCGACAGAAACGACGGAGACAAAAACGAAGAGATGGCAAACCTACACCAGCTGAAGAGAAAATATTTAAAAAAAGTACACATCTAAAGGGGCAGCTCTGTTTGGAAGTGTGAAGAACTTGAAAGACGAAACCAAACTACCACGACGGAAAGTTAGACATTTTTTACACTCAGAGCCCGCATACACAAAATATCGAGCAGTTCGTCGAAAAATACCTCGGTTAAAAGTAATAGTCTAGATATCTACGTGTGCAGCCAATGAAATCAAAATATGCTACTGCAACAGCAGAAGCATTCAAAAAAAAGATTAAGATTAAACAACCGAAAAAACTCGGGGTAGACAAGGGCACAGAATTCAAGGGATCATTTCAGTCACTATGTGATAAGAAGGGTATTTTGACTTACACAACCGAGAGCGAAAAAAAAATCTGCATTTGCCCAGAGAAATATTCGATCTTTGAAGAGTTTGATTTACAAATATTTGGAGTACAAATGGACTTACTCTTACATAGACAAGCTTCAAGAATTTGTTCACACAATTAACTCACGAACGAATCGTGTCATAAAAAAGGCACCAAATTAAGTGACTAAAAAGTATGTTCCACATCTGATTTCATTACGAGTAGAACAATCACAAAAATTAGTTCGCCAACCAAAACTCTATGTTGGCGATTTTGTCAGATGTGCAAAAATTGATATTCCTTTTCGGAAGGGATACAAACAATCTTTCACAGACGAAATTTTTGAAATATTTGTTGTACCAACAAGAAATCCTCCGACTTATAACCTTATCGACGCAAACAAGGAGCCAATTGAGGGAAAATTCTATGAGCCTGAACTAATCAGAGTAGTAGAAAAAGTAGAGCAGGAAGAAAAGGAGGAGGAGGAGGAGGAGGAGGAGGAGGCACAAGAACAAGAAAATCAGCCATGACTAACAATTTTGATGACGCTATCAACGATTCCTTTACGGTTACTTTGGTGTCATCGGCGTCTATGAACATTTTCAGTGACTCATTGGCCAACTTTAAAAATCTTTTAAACGAAGAGATCAATCTCCAAGGTGAATGGAAAGTAGCACTGACAGAAATAACATTCCCCACTCATATAAACAATGTAACAGACACAAAGCTCATATACTACAAAAAAGACAAAGTCAGAGCAAGTCAAAAAGTCAATAAAGATAAAATTTCCAGGCCATATGATGGTGAACGAGTTGAAATTACAAGGGGTTTATATGATGATGTTAAAAAAATAATTAACGAAATCAACTTGAAGACGGAGCTTGAAAACTTCAGTTATGATATCGATCCGATTACCAGACACCTCACGTTATGGATGCATTACTGGGAAGGAATTACGTTTGAGAGTCCTCAGATTCTCAGTATTTTGGGTTTCAAAGGCATAAGGGATGTAACAGGATACCACATAGGTTACAAACGCTCCAGCCAAGTACATAGCATATTAACAACTCAAAATTTGATCTCTGACTATCCCGTTGACATGACTGCCGGTACTCAATTAATGTTTATATACTTGGATATCATTCACTACCAAATTGTGGGGGATACCAAAGCTCCGCTATTAAGAGTCATTGATACTAATCGGCGAGTGAAAAACGGTAACGTGTGTCCGATCGAACCTGATCATCGCAAAGTTTTCAGCAATTTAGATTACAAGAAACTTCTAGTAAACAATATTCAAAGCATTGGAGTAAATTTGCGAACCGAAACTGGTCGTCTTGTTCCATTTGCGGGTGGAGGAGGAAAAGTTGTTCTAACTTTAAAATTTTAGTGCTGGTATTAAATATGGATGCGTATTACAATAATCAAGCGACTATGCCGCACTTCTCAGGGCACTACAGACAACGAGGCAGTGGCTTTGGTGCCTTGGCAATGGGAATTGGAAGAGTTGCACTTCCTTTAGCTCGAAAATTTATAATACCTGCTGCAAAACGAATCGGAAAAGAGTTGCTTGTCCAAGCTGCTCCGGAGCTTATTAATATAGCCACTAAGAAAAAAACGCCCAAGCAAGCTTTGAAAAGTACAGTCAAGAATACGATAAAAAAACAAGTTGGAAGCGGAAAAAATCTGCTCGCAAGATCAAGAAGAGGAAGACTTCAGTGAAGAGAATCAGAAGAAAAACCAGCGGTACCATTTCAAAGAAACGAACTCTACCAAGAAGTCGCTCTAATTTCTTCACCAGAGTGCGAAATGATTTCTAATTTGATACCAACTGAAGCGACCCACAGTTCTCTAGATTTTTTTGAAAAACCTCCTCTACTTGTAACCTTTGAAAATGCTTTTACCCAAAAAATTGGACCATCCTACTCGCCTGATGGTCCTATGCTTGAGTTTGAAGTTTTGGGAGATCGAAACAACTTCATTGATCTTCAACGCACTCGTCTTGAATTAGTGCTGAGAGTTGTTCAAAACAACGGAAATGTTGTACGAATCATGCTACCGATGCGGGACTAAGCGACACACCATATTTGGTCAATAATCCATTTTCATCTTTGTTTTCCGAATGCACGCTGTCTTTAAATGGCGAAAAAATCTCAACAACCAATGCTAATTTTGCACATAAAAGTTTTATTGAAACTGAATTTTCTCACGGTATTGACGCAAAAAAAACTTGGCTTGCTTGCCAAAACTATTTTTATGAGGATAATCCAGCAAATGTGGATGGTACGGCTGGGAGAGCTGTTGATGTTGCAGAACGTAAACGTCTTGTAGCAGCTTCGGCCGAGTTGAGGTTGTTTGGTAAAATAGCATGTGACTTCTTGTATTGTGACAAGCATTTAATTAGTGGTGTCACTGCCCGTCTTTCTCTGAGACGTTCTCCTAACGACTTTGTTGTTATCTCAGAGGACAATGGTAAACATTACCAAGTTCAAATCACTGAAGCTAACTTATATGTGCGAAAAATGACAGTGACAGACTGTGTTGTCATCGATAGAAAAAACGCTGCTGAAAAGCCCAGCAATTTATAATTATATTGAAGTCCTACCACAAACATTTCTGGCCACTACGGAGTACAAAGCTGGCGTCAAGAGGATGTTTTCGCGAAAGAGCCAGTACGAAGAATGTTTGTGGCAATGAGTACAAATGAGGCTTACTTGGGCACAAATAGATCAAATCCTTTTCATTACCAAAAATTCAGATTGAATGAAATCATTGTGTACAGAAACGGGCTACCTGTTGCAGGTACTCCAAGATCTACAACTGATAACAAAAGAATTTACTATAACACATTGGAAGCTCTGGATTTTGTTTTCAACAATAGTCATGGAATCAGTCTGGCTAATTATAGCAATCATTATATTATGGCATTTGATCTCACATCTACTCAGGAGGCTTCACATGACTTTATTCATCCTGAATTGACCAATTGCACAATA